>NC_134494.1:20355554-20405283 GCF_040206685.1 Ascaphus truei | reverse complement strand
TCTCTCTTTTAGGTTATTATCTCCTTGGGAAGGGCCCTCCTTCCTATCGTCTGTTTGTCTTAACTTTATATCACGCCCAGTAGCACTTCTCTTGACACAGGTGTGTATGTATATGTATACGTGTGTGTATATATACATATACATGTGCTGGGGTTAGAGCTTGCAGGGATTGTGTGTTTGCTGACTTTATATAGACACAGATTGCGCGTATGTCTTTTTGTGGGGGATTCTCTTTTTGTTTTTATCATTAAACCCCCATGTAAAGATTATGAATGGCTTGCGCCTGCTAATTTCATTGCAGTTGCCGAGACGGCTTTGTCATTTTCGCACTGATGCATTTATGATTAATTTCATATAAATAGATGTTCGAAATGCTTACATTATTTAAGTAGAAGAAAATAAAAATCTATTTAAAAGCATCTACATTTACACTACAATACTCTTGTGGTCCTACATATAAAGACAATAGTGTGTGTGTGTTCCAGAGTTCAAGGAGCAGGTTTTTGTCTGTCTGGATACAATTCACTGATGACACCGCATGTGACATCATTAGCAATGACATAACTGATGATGTCACAAATGACATCATCCCCATCACACAACCCTCAAGCTACCACTTCATCTGGGTTACTCTGAAAAAAACAAAACAATTTGCAACATTTGCAAAAATACAGGAGCAGCCACAGGTCTTGTAGAGCACGAGATCATTGTTTGGGAACGGAGGACAATGTCCCACAAACACGCATTGGAGACTCTCGATCGAACACTTCAGGAACTCTGACACAATGAAACTATCGTATTGACCCGAATATAGCACGGCCTCGCACGTAGAACGCCCCTAAAGTTTTGAAGGTGTTCTACATGAAAAATAAGGTGATAGGCTGCGTATATAAAACGAGGACAGTTTTCGGAAGGAGATTTTTTAGAAAAAAACCTAGCACTATATTCGGGCCAGTACGGTGTTATGGGGGGGGAAGGAGGTGCTGTTTTGGCTGGGGATTTCACGTTAAGAAACAAAAACATTGAATTATCCATCTCAGTATTTTTTGGTTTCTTAGCATTCCAGAGCAATGCTGGGTACTTTCAGCCTGAATGTACACACACGTACACACACACACATGTACACACACACACGTACACACACACACACGTACACACACAATGGGAAGTTCCAAATCTAGGATGCCATTTTTATTTCTGGGTTGCCTTGTGTTCAGAGGAAGCTGGGCTGTAGCAGGGAAGGGGTTAATTGAACAATGATCTGCAGGGCTTGTAGCAGGGAATGGGTTAATGGAGCGATGGTCTGCAGGGCTGTAGCAGGGAATTGGTAAATGGAGACTTGGTCTGCAGGGCTGTAGCAGGGAATGGGTTAATGGAGACGTGGTCTGCAGGGCTGTAACGGAGAGGTTAATGGAGAAATGGTCTGCAGGGTATGGGATACTGGAGTGGTGGTCTGCAGGGGTTGTAGCAGGGAATGTGTTAATGGAGTGATGGTCTGCAGGGCTGTAACAGAGGTTAATGGAGAAATGGTCTGCAGGGTATGGGATACTGGAGTGGTGGTCTGCAGGGGTTGTAGCAGGGAATGGTTAATGGAGTGATGGTCTGCGGGGCTGTAGCAGGGAAGGGGTTAATGGAGTGATGGTCTGCGGGGCTGTAGCAGGGAAGGAGTTAATGGAAAAATGGTCTGCAGGGTATGGGTTACTGGAGTGATGGTCTGCAGGGCTGTAGCAGGGAATGGGTTAATAGAGCAATGGTCTGCGGGCTGTAGCAGGGAAGGGGTTAATGGAGCAACACAACTGGACTAGCAAGGGAAGGGGTTAATAGAGCAGTGGTCTGCAGGGCTGTAGCAGGAAAGGGGTTAATGGAGCGACACAGCCGGGCGGTAGCAGGGATGGTGTTAATGGAGCGATGGTCTGCAGGGCTGTCGCTCTCTCCCACTCTGTGCAGCTCCTGTCTCCCCTGCGCTCTGTCCTTCTATATTTTGCTGCACAGTATTTATAGCAGGTGGGGTGGGGCCCTCCCTGGCTGGCAGCAATACCTCCCCTCCCTGTCTGCTTCCTGGCTCTCCGGTTTAACCCTCTCCGGCAGGGTCTCCCACGTTGATTCCTTGGAGGCGTTCTGTGGGTCCTCTTCTTGCACTGCCCCCAAAACACACACACACACCCCTGTCACTGCTTTGCTTCCCTTGGCAACTGAGCTAGCACTCACTCTCCATTCACCCAAACGCTGCCTTTGCGATTGGCTCACAGCTCCTTAACCCTTTTACTGCCAGAAAATGGGATGCAAGTGAACATAGGACTGGGACATGTAATAGGTTCAGTCATTTGATATCATTTTAAATAAAATGGGCCACGTATTTGTATTTTGTGTTACAAATAATTTGGTTCCACTTTTAACGTCTCCGTGGCAATCAAAAGCGTTGCAGGGTTTTTCTATCTGTCTTCCGTGCTTTGAAGAAGTTATCATTAGCCAAATGAATATGGTAGAAGTAGCTGATATGCTTGAATTAAGTGTTCCCACCGAAAAGGAAAACACCCATTCCCCCCTCCCCCCGAACCTACGAATAAGTAAAGCACTTTCAGGGGGATTTTATTTGTGAGCAGATTGCGCTGATAACTTGTTTCACAACGTTGGCTTTTCTCCCTGTATTGCGTCTGTATCTTTCTATGGGCCTCATGCAGAGAGCAGCGCTATTTGCAATCTCGCCATTTTTAGGAGAAAATCGCGCTAAAAACAGCTGAAAATGGCGAGTTGTTAGGGAAAACGCGCCATTTTTTTTTTCTATTTCAAAATTTCGCCGCGCGGCTGGCGAGAAACTAGATCTCGCCAGTCTGAAAAATAGCCGAATTCAGAAAGGCGCACTCGCCATCTAGCGGCTGTTTTTGGCGCGATTTTCGTCAATTTTCTCCGCCAACTAAAGTTGGCAAGAAACAGGAGGTCGCCGGCTATAGGGAAAACAAAAATAATGCGCGATTTTTTTTTCTCCTTTCAGCTGCGCGAATCTCCTCCTTTACAATTCTCCACATGCAGTAATGCTAAAAATAGCGGATTTCGCCCATTTCTGCATATGGAGAATAAAACTCTCCATTAAAGCTACTTTTTCTTAAACTCTCAATTTTATTCTAACGCTGCTCTCTGCATAGGCCCCTATATTGGAGTAGAATATCTTCTGTCCGTATTGGATCTGTATTATATTATAGGGTCTTCTCCCTGTATTGGATCGGTATTTCTCTATATTAGATTGGAAGGTCCTCTTTCAGTAGTGTGATGTTGGTGTGTAGTGTGTATTAGTTAAGGTGGTCATCTCCAGTCCTCAAGCCCCCCAAACGGTTTCGGTTTTCAGGATATCCCCGCTTCAGCACAGGTGGCTCAGTCGAAGACCGGGACTGATTGAGCCACCTGTGCTGAAGCAGAGATATCCTGAGGACAGGGGTTGAGCAACTCTGCTCTGTGATTAGCAACCCAGGTGCCACAGATGTGGGAGTATGGGCATCAATTAAAAATTAGATCTAGCACACTTGAAACATTTCTTGAATGAAAGTCCCATGTGCTGATCACTACATTAAATATTTCTTGAATGAAAATCCCAAGAGTCCTGGATCTGTATTGAAATATATCTAATCACACACACGATATGGTAGAGTCTTTGTAGTGTTATTTCCTTGATGAGACATAGCAGTGTCACTATGACTGAATATTACCCACATCCTATTACTTTGGCTAGTACACACTGTGTGCGGTTACTGCTCTTTTTTCATGTTTGTAAGACTGTTCCTCTTGAGCACAAAAGTACATTTCGGGGGTTCTATTTGGGCCTGTCGTTTTCCCACCCAGAATAAAGTGGGGTAATTAGTTGGACTAATTGGCATTGATTAGTGGGAGGTGTACAGGTGAGGGAAGGTTGGAATAACAGAGGAAGAAGCACACACCCCCAGATAGATTTCACCCTGGAGCTGTTCCTGAAGCTACTTTCCTTTAACATGAGGGTCAGACGGAGAGGTTCTTATAACCTACACAAGTAAGAGCAGCGCCCACCATCTGTCTGAAAGGGGCAATCCCTGCTAGCACCAAAAGTTTATTAATGGCAGTCGCATGTTTAAAGGATCTGGGAGACTGGTGTGTTTTTGTTACCCAAATCTGACACCTAGAAGTATTTAAAATCCGTATTTAAAGTTACTACTTAAACATGGGGGGAGCTCGAGCCTTGGAAAGGGTTTGATGTCCTCTGGCTGCTCACTTTTTTTTGTCTGGGGTGTTCAGCAAGGGTTTGCACAGGCAAAACTCTCCTATCGGCTTTTTGATATGTGGAGGGTGGGATAGGGGTAAAGAAAACACTGATTGACACCCCCATCTCCCTTATTTCGAGCCACCTCGCAAGGCAATTTGTAGTGAATTTGCAATAGCAATGATCTGTTTAGGGAATCCCATTAGACTGCTACATTGTTTACAAAGGTGTGTTGGCTTTGTGGGATTGCGCCTATAAAGGGTCAGTTTAAAGGTAAAAATGGCAATAACTCATGTAAAAACCCGTTCCTTAGAAAGATTGAATCCTTTTGTTGAAGTGCATTTTGAATGATTTGCTTACTGTGTATAATGAGCCTGTCTGTCCATTTTTTTCTTGTCTCCATTGTATTTTTATCTTAAATTGTTTCTCATTATCCTCTCAATTATTTGGTCAAACAAAACAGAAGTTTGGATCAACAATGCTCTTTTACACTACATAGGGCAGTTTATGAAGTCTTATCACAAGAGGTTAGGTGAAGATTTTGGAAACACTGCAAACACAATGTCATGGTCTCTAGCTCTGAGGGACGGACCCTCTATCCCATTAAACATGTCACTTGTCATTAGTTTGCTCATAAGAGGGACTGACCCATTTTAAAGGATCAAAATGTAACATGTTAAACACTGCCATTCGTTTATTTTCGTTTTTGGAGACTTATACTTGTATCGTGTTTCTTCTTCCTAGCCAAACCCCCTCCTACACATATATAACCGATAACACCACATATCCCATTACAATATATTGTAACCATGTATTTTTTATAACTCCTGTGCCCAGGACATACTTGAAAACGAGAGGTATCTCTCAATGTATTACTTCCTGGTAAAACATTTTTATAAATAAAAATAAATAAATAGTGCAGACTATCCGTGTTTCTATAGGAATCAATGGAAGGGATCACAGAGAAAATCACCACATATCCTAAAATAACTTGTCGGGACAATGATGCCTGCACACGCTTCTTTGTTTGACCTGACTGACTAATACTTGGATCAGACAGTCCTGGGTTTATATGTAATGTAGAGTGACCTCCTGGCTCGTTTATCAGGGACAGGCTGCGACAGTCCTGGGTTTATATCTTATGTCGGATAACATCCTGACTGCAGATTATCAGGGCAGGCTCACAGTCCTGGGTTTATATCTAATATTGGGTGACCTCCTGACTGCAGATTATCAGGGCAGGCTCACAGTCCTGGGTTTATATCTAATATTGGGTGACCTCCTGACTGCAGATTATCAGGGCAGGCTCACAGTCCTGGGTTTATATCTAATATTGGGTGACCTCCTGACTCCAGATTATCATGGACAGGCTCAGATAGGTCATCCTACGTTTGATTAAAACCTGCAGATCTCATATGTACAAATCCTAAGAACAGCAGGCGCTGCATGCTAAGGAATATAGAACCGGGTGCCTGCAGTCAGTGTGCTTTGTATCTGCCCTGAGCACCCACTATTACACCAGTGACTGCTGCAAGCTCGTCCTATGCCGCGCTGTTGCTTGTGTATGTATCCTGTGGGGGGGTGGAAATGTTCCCGTGAAGGAATGTTAACAAGTTGTCTCTGAATGTAGAGGCAGGAAGGCTCCTTTGTCTGCTTTAAAGCTGCAGTTTATATATAATAATAATAATAATAAAAAAAAAAATATATATATATATATATATATATATCTCAAAAAATAAATAGATGATACCGTTCTGTGGCTAACGAAATGCTTTTATTTGTGCGAGCTTTTGAGATACACTGAGCTCTTCTTCCTGCGATGTTACAATGAAAGCTCGGCTAACACGGTACTGATACCTCTACATATATATATATATATATATATATATATATGTGATTCAATATGTGATTCAATACAATCTACACACTGACGAGTAATTAGCGAAGTTGCTGATCGATCCGTTCTCTTGTAAATCGATTGCTTAAATTCGGCAGGGGGTTCACTAAATGCATCTTGGGTAATCTTCTGCTGCACTGACAGCCAAAGTTCTGTGAGGAAGATCATGTGACAAGGCAGGCACTGGATTCAATTGGTTCACTGATAAAGAGGGCAGGGCTCAAAAAGGTGATGCTGTTTCAGAAGGGGAAGGGGGTGTGACTTTGTATAGGGTCGCTATGGGAACAAAAATGCTTGTTACATTAAAAATGTCTTTAAAAATTTTTTTAATTTTTTTTAAATGCTACAAGTATTTTCTCATAGCACAGAACTGATTTATTTAAATAAAAAACACACGTAGGATATTGCTTAAACTGCAGCTTTAAGGTCCTCACCCTACTACACGGTGTGGTGTCTAGCAACTGTAGGACTGCAGGGAATGGGTTAATGGAGGGACTCTGCAAGGTTTCTGGGAAGGGTCATAGAGCGCCGGTCTCCAGATCTCTAGCAGTGCAAGGGTTAATTGAGCCACACAGCTACAGGTCTCAAGCAGGGAAGGGGTTAACAGAGCAATGCTCTGAAGGCCTCTAACAGAGTGTGTGTGTGTGTGTGTGTGTGTGTGTCACAGTGGGAGGAATAAGCGCGTCAGACATGAAAGTAACAATAGGAAAGGGGAGTCCCTGCCCCAAAGAGCTTACAATCTAAGGGGTTACCCAATTGCTGCTCTTCAGATCTGTAGCAGGGATGGGGTTAGTGAAGCGATGGTTTTCCCGGGTCTCTAGCGGGTGTGGGGTTGTGACCTGTGCATGTCCAGCGGCCGCGCAGCTTCCCCCCACAGTTACACAGCAGCGCTGCAGGTTTCCATGTATTTATCACTGTGTAATACTATTTGTAATGTTAAACAAAGACGCCCCGATGCACATCCAATATGACATGTTATTTAGTTAACTTTTTCTTATAAGTATGGGTCATTTGTTCAATCCTCTGGCCAGAACACTGGGCCCTATCCGCAGGTCCCACACTGCCCATGTTATATGGCGTCTCCTGTATTTCTTCCATTACATAGAGCGAAGAAGAAACGCCATGATATAGCCAACAGCATGGGGCGCGGGACATGCAATGCGGGGCCTAAGGGGTGGCAGTTTTACAGCACTATATGTGCCGTGTGTGAGCTAAACTGGTTCAAAACCAGAAGCGCCCCAATAAATGCTGTTGGCTAATCAGGGCTACGCAATCTTTCCCCGTGCGCACCCATGCCTGCTCTCCTTGGCGCCTTGCATCCCTCCCCTCCTTCCTGCTCGACCCCCGGCATCGAATGCAGCGCGGGGTCATGTGGCGTCACGTGACCCATGACGCCGGGTTACCAGGACGACGCGGCGCTTGAAGGGAAGTGTATTAGGCATGGGACCCGCTGCGCTCGTTGGCGCGGGCGGCAATGTAGCGAGTTCCCCACCAGCAGGGGAATCCTCGCGAGCCGGTCCCCCCTGGCGGCACAGCTGACTACACACTGTGACGCGTCAGCCGCTAGGAGACACAAGAGAATGGTGTTTCCTAGCTTCGACGCGTCACGTGGTGTGGCTGTGAGCCAATGGGGAGGCTGCGGCAGGAGGAGAGGCTTCGGGGAGCGGGGAGGAGTGTGGAGTGAAAGCAGCGTGAGTGCCTGTCTGTGTGTGTGTGTGTGTGTGTGTGTGTGTGTGTGTGTGTATGTGTGTGTGTGTGTCTGAGTGCGTGCGTGCCTGTCTGTGTGTGTGTGTGTGTATGAGTGCGTGAGTGCCTGTCTGTGTGTGTGTGTATGTATGTATGAGTGCCTGCATGTGTGTGTGTTTTTTTACTTACCTGCAGCCCGTGGAGGGAGGGGGGGGGGAAGAGTAGCGGGTCCCTCCGCTCAAGCCACGCCCCCCCCTCCCTGTCAATCCTCCCACTCCCGCCCACCTCCCGCTCCGGCCCCCCACGTCATGGCCGCGCCCCCTCACGTCATGGCCGCACCCCCCCCCGACCCGTTTGGCCACGCCCCCCCGCTACTACTGAAGTTTCCTGTAGACCGCAGATCGCGGTACAGCGAGTTGCACGCGCCGCCGGCAAGCAAGCCAGCCGTGCGGACACGTGCAACGGGACCTTAGCCTTATAGAGGCCTCGCGCGGTCCCCTGGCATTTAATTTAAATACCTGGGGGGAGAGTGCGGGACCTCCTATAACTGCCGTGCGCCCCCCAGTTTGCGCACCGCTGGGCTATATCATTGTTTTGTTTCCTGTTTTTCCTCTTTCCAGTGGAAGAAATACAGAAGAGACCGTATAACATAGGTAGTGCAGGACCTGGGGGGGGGGGAGGTAGTGCAGGACCTGGGGGGGGGGGGGGGTAGTGCAGGACCTGGGGGGGGGGGAGGGGGGGGGTAGTGCAGGACCTGCTGAGGGAGGGGGGTGTAGTGCAGGACCTGCTATGAGGGAGGGGGGGTAGTCTAGGACCTGCTGAGGGTGTGCGGGTAGGACCTGCTGGGAGGAGGGGGGGGGGCTAGTGTGGGACCTGCTATGGGGTTGTGTAGGTATGGTAAGACCTGCTGAGGGGGGGGGGGTGTAGTGGAGTTGTCTAGGACCTGCTGGGGGGGGGGGGGGTGGGTAGTCTAGGACCTGCTGGGGGGGGGGGGGGTTGTGGGTAGTCTAGGACCTGCTGAGAGGAGGGGGGGGGTAGTCTAGGACCTGCTGAGAGGAGGGGGGGGTAGTCTAGGACCTGCTGAGAGGAGGGGGGGTAGTCTAGGACCTGCTGAGAGGAGGGGGGGTAGTCTAGGACCTGCTGAGAGGAGGGGGGGGTAGTCTAGGACCTGCTGAGAGGAGGAGGGGGGGGGGGTAGTCTAGGACCTGCTGAGAGGAGGGGGGGGGGTAGTCTAGGACCTGCTGAGAGGGTGTGACCTTGACGTGGTTGCAGCTTAACATGTTTTGGACAAAAGATTGAACTAAGTGACCCATACTTTTTGAGAACATAAAACGTATAGCAATGACCTAAATAATGTGTTGTCTGGGTTTTGAGCTTTATCATTGTAAAATTGTATAAAAAGCACACCATGCTGCTACAGCGTGCGGGCGTTGCTGGCAAAATGTTGAAATATAGTGGTTTTTACAAAGCATCCAAAATGACCTCGCAATAATCTTGGGATCTGGCCCCATTTGAGGTACTAGCTGATGGGCACTGCCCTAGATCAGGGGTGTGCAAACGGCAGGGGGGGGGGGGGGTGGGCGTGCGGGCGGTTGCAGAGGTCCCGCGCTCTTCCCCAACGCATTAAAATGAAATTCCGGGGGATCGCGTGAGGCCTCTGCAACCTCAGCTTGCCGAGATTCGGTCGGCGTCTGGACGTGTATACATGGCAACGCGGCATCACACAAATGACGCCACGGGGTCATACGACGTAATGTCACGGGCGACGTCCCATGACCCCGCGCGCCATTTGACGCCGCACTAAGCGAAGGGGGGGGGTGGGTGGGGGGGGGAGGACGTGGGACACAAGGCAGGGGAGCGCAGGGGCAAAGGTTTGCGCACCCTTGCTCCAGATCAGGGGGTTGAGCAAATCCGGTCCTCAAGGGCTATCAACAGGTCAGGTTTTCAGGATATCCCTGCTTCAGCACAGGACTGAGCCACCGATTGAGTCCCCTGTCCCGGAGCAGGGATATCCTGAAAACCTGACCTGTTGATGGCCCTTGAGGACCGGAGTTGCCCATCCCCTGATCTAGAAAGTTGCATCACTACCTCTCTCTGCCGCGAATACATTTCCCCATGGAACCTACTATCCTTTCCACCGGGTATTTGGGGTGGGGAGGGGGGGTGGGGGAGGAGAGGGAGAGGTTCTCCTGTAAATGAGGACTCTCTCCTCTCTATGAATAGGACCTTTCAGGCTGTTTTTTGTTTTCAGTCCCTCCTCCTTTGCCCCGCCCCACCCCTTCCCCCCCTATTGGAGGAAGGCCTGGGAGGGCTCGGTCTCCCACCTCCAGGAGTCTGCTGGAAGTTTTGGGAGCGGGTCCTGTCAGTGTTCTGTGGCCAGTGGATTGAAGGGAAGGGTGGGGGGGAGGTGTTGCCCTCTGGTATGAGGATGCTGGGGGATCATGGGACGCTCCCCTCAGACAGGGCCCTGCTCACAGTCAGCCCCAAATCTGCATTAAGTTGCAAGATGGTCCTGCAGGCGGTGGGGAAAGTGCTAAGGTAGGAATCCACCGCTCGCGTTAACCCCTGCCATGCTGCTATAGACCTCAAAGTTGCTCTCTTTTAACCCCTGCCCTGCTGGTGGCCTGTAGAGGGTTTGCCTGCAGTTTAGTGGATTAAGGGAGCGACGCTCTGGTTTATGGGAATATTCACACCGGCGGCAGAGAAATTGTGACCTGGCAGAGCAGAAAGAGACTTGTATGGAAGAGGAAGAGGCACATCCGGCTGTGAAGAGACCTTTTATAAAGGGGACTTTGTGATAGAGGTACAGGGCTGTTACAGTGTAAGAGGTCCTGGGTTATAGGAGCGATGGGTATAGGAAAGTTATAGGGTATGGGGTCCTGTAATAGAATGATGGGTACAAAACAGGTATATGGTGAGGGGTCCTGGGATAGGAGTGATGGGTACAGGACAGGTGTATGGTGAGGGGTCCTATAATAAGGGATTAATAGGCACAGGACAGGTATATGGAGAGGGGTCCTGGAGATAGTGATGGGTACAGGACAGTTATAGGTTAGAGTCCCGTAATAGGGGATTATTAGGTACAAGACAGGTTTAGACTAGGGTTCCGAGATAGGAGTGATGGGTACTGTACATGAGTTACAGGTTGAGGGGTCCTGTAATAGGTACAGGCTTAGTTGAAGGTTCCTGGGATAGAGGAGGGGTGGACACAGGATAGTTATAGATTGAGAGGAGTCCTGAAATAGGGCAATAATAGGTACAGGACAGGTTTAGGTGAGGGGTCTTGGGATAGAAGAGTGATGGGTACAGGATAGTTATAGGGTATGGGGTACTGTAATAGTGATGGATACAAAACAGGTATATGGTGGGCGGTCCTTGGATAGAGTAGTGATGGATACAGGACAGTTGAGGGGTCCTGTAATAGGGGGATTAATAGGTACAGGATAGGTTGAGGTGGGGTGCTGGGAAGTAGTGATAGACACATGACAGTTATAGGTAGGTCAATGCAAAAGGGGATTATTAGGTACAGGAGCGGTTTAGACGAGGGGTCCGGCGATATGAGTGATAGGTACTGTACATGACAGGTACCAGCTGAGGGGACCGGTAATAGGTACAGGCTTAGGTGAGGGGTCCTGGGATAGTGATGGGTACAGGACAGGTATAGGGTGAGAGGGTCTTGTAATAGTGCTAGGTACAGCGCCTCCCTCCTTAGGCAAAGGAAGCGTGTGGGAACATGGAATCTTGTGTTGACGTTGCGTTTCTCTTCCCTCGCACTTATGAATTTGCCAGCAGGTTGGGTGGGGGTGCAAATCGTGTGTGATGGTGTATATTCCCGGCACGGTTACTCTGCTTCCTGTTCTTTTCCCCAGCTGCAGGGAGCGGGGGCGAGTGGTCATACTGCACTGTATAACAATGCTGAGTATTTATATACTTTAAGCAGATGCTGCACTGTACACATAGGAGTTCTAGGGAGGGGTTATATGGGGCAATAGGAGGAGTTATAGGGAGAGGTTATATGGGGCAATAGGAGGAGTTATAGGGAGAGGTTATATGGGGCAATAGGAGGAGTTATAGGGAGAGGTTATATGGGGCAATAGGAGGAGTTATAGGGAGGGGTTATATGGAGTAATAGGAGGAGTTATATGGAGTAATAGGAGGAGTTATAGGGAGAGCGGTTATATGGGGCAATAGGAGTTATAGGGAGCGGTTATATGGAGAAATAGGAGGAGTTATAGGGAGCAATAGGAGGGGTTATAGGGAGAGGTTATATGGAGCAATAGGAGGAATTATGAGAGGTTATATGGAGCAATATGAGGAGTTATGGGAGGTTATATGGAGTAATAGGAGTTATAGGGAGGGGTTATATGGAGCAATAGGAGGAGTTATGAGAGGTAATATGGAGTAATAGGAGTTATAGGGAGCGTTATATGGAGCAATTGGAGTTCTAGGGGTGGTTATTTGAAGAAATAGGTATAATAGGGAGTGGTTGTATAGAGCAATAGGAAGGGTTATAGGGAGAATGAATAATATATAACAATATGGAGAATTTTAGCAATGCTGAGCCTGTGGCATATTACATCTTATAATGGCATCTGATTCTGTCTGTCCATTCCATCTGGGAAGTGTGATCCCCCTCTCCATCTAACGATCTGTGGTTCAAATGAGGAACTTTATTTATAAGCTTCTTGCATCGGTCATAAGATGAGTGCTGTGTTTCGGCAAACTCTTCTTTCCTACCCAGACCCCTTTGTATCCTGGTAGTCTGTGGGTCACTGATATAGGTGGCTGTGTTTGTGGGGTGGCTGGCACGTACTACTTTGTGCTGTGTACTCCTATCGACACTTGCTGTGTGTATACGAGACAGTGGCACTTCACCACGGTATACCTGTGCGTCTGTCCAGTGAAGCACATCTGTATGGAGAAGCTGGCACTGCTGTCTGTGCCCTGCTGTCTGTGCCGTACCTTTCTGTGCCTTTCTGGCACTGCTGCCTGTGCCGTACCTTTCTGTGCCTTTCTGGCACTGCTGTCTGTGCCCTGCTGTCTGTGCCATGCCTTTCTGTGCCTTTCTGGCACTGCTGCCTGTGCCGTACCTTTCTGTGCCGTACCTTTCCCTTGGATCACTTTCAGATTGGTTTGTGGAAAGGTGTAGAAGTAGTTTTGGCATCTGTGCCCCCCTCCTTTCTTCCCAATCAGTGCGTGCGTGTGTGCCCCTCCTCTCTTCCTGTTTGTGCACCCCCTTCCCTGTGTGCCCAGCACATTTCCTTCTGTTTTGCACTGACTGGTATGTAAGCGGTGCCTGGGTACTGCCCTCCTCCTCTCCCCCCGCCGCCCCCTCCCTCTCCCATCTCCAGGATTTAGCGCAGGCTCTGGGATTCCTTGTAAGGCAACGACAACTCCTGAGAATGAGGGCTCCGGAAAGCCGTCTGGCACAGGGTCTGGCCTCTTAACCCCGCCACTGCCAGGAGCAGAGGGGGGCCCCAGGGTCAGAGAGGAGCACAGTCTGTACCTGGCCCTCCAACATGGGAAAGATTAACCGCTTCTCTGTCAAATGGGCCTCCAACATTTTTCAATGTAGGTGGCAAACCCCATGTAATTTGTATGACTCCAATATACAAGATTCACTTATTCCATACGAAGCTTGTTGGTGGCCCTCTTAGTTTTTGAAGAATCTAGAGATGTTGTGGGCTGTAATACCTTTTTTAAGGGACCAAAATGTGTTCTTCATAGATTAAATTGCAGTGTGTACTGAGCTTACCAAACCTCACGTCTCCGTGTGTGCGTGCGACACCCACTTATGTAAGGGGTAGGTATAATTAACCCTAGAAACGTATGCAATTTCTGTAACAAAGTGGTGATAGAGATCATATACATTTTATAAGGGATGCCGTGCATGACTCTGGTAAAAGGATGTGCCTCTGGCCATATTAACATCCTACCAATCAGGTGTTTGTGTATAATCAGAGTTTTTCAGCCAGGGTTCCTAGGACATCTCTAAGGAGTCACATAGTAGATGAGGTTGAAAAAAGACATATGTTCAACCTGTGCTAAATTTAGACGACAGATACTTTATCTTATATCCATACCTACAGTATATTGATCCAGAGGAAGGCAAACAAAAAACCCCAGGGAAATATCATCTAATGATATCTCATAGGGGGAAAATAAATTCCTTCCTGGCAATCCGGTTACTCCCTGGATCAACATCCTTCCCATTTTTACTTATTTGGTATATCCGTGTATATATTTCCTTTCTAATAAGATGTCCAACCTTGTTTTGATGATATCTATTGTATCTTCCATCACAGTCTCCATGGGTAATGAATTCCACATTGTAACTGCCCTTACTGTAAAGAACCCTTTCCTTTGTTGCTGGTGAAATCTCATTTCCTCCAGCCTTAAGGGCTGACCTCGAGTCCTTTGGCCCTGGGGATTAATAGTTCTTTTGAAAGCTCCCTGTACTGTCCCTGAATATATTTGTATATAGTTATCATATCCCCTCTTAGACGCCTTTTTTCTAATGTAAAGAAATCTAATTTAGCTAGCCTCTCCTCATAAATCAGATTGTCCATCCCCTTTATTAATTTGGTGGCTCTTCTCTGCACTTTCTCTCTAGTTCCATAATGTCTTTTCTGTGGAGTGGTGCCCAAAATTGTACTCCATATTAAAGGTGTGGTCTTACTAATGCTTTATAAAGGTGCATCATTATGTTTACTTCCCTTCCATCCATTGCCCGTTTAATGCAAACAAGGTCCTGTTTGCATTTGCAGCTACTGCCTGACTTTGGGCACTATTGCTCAGCCTGCTGTCTACAAGCACTACTAAACCCTCTCCGTCAAGGATTCTCCTAATGTATCCCTATTTAATTTGTAAATTGGCTGTTTATTCTTATTTCCCAAATGCATAACCTTGCATCTATCGGTATTAAACCTCCTGTGCCATTTCCCTGGCCAAAAGTTTCCAGTCTCTCCAAGTTCTTATGGAGATAAATTACATCCTGCTCAGATTCTACTACCTTACACAGTTTAGTGTCATCAGCAAAGATGGAGACTTTGATCTCTATGCCAACCTCCAGGTTTTTTATAAACAAGTTAAAAAGCAGGGGTCTCGGTAACAATCCTTTAGGTACTCCACTCACGACTTTAGCCGAACCTGAAAAAGTTCCATTTATGACAACCCTCTGTTGTCTGTCCTTCAACCAGCTTTCAATCCAGGTGCATATATTTTTACCGAGTCCAATTTTCTTTATTTTGTACACCAACCTCTTGTGTGGAACCGTATAAAAAGCCTTTACAAAATCTAAGTAGCCCACATCAACTGTATTACCCTGGTCTAAATTCCTACTTCCTCAAAGAAACAAATAAGGTTAGTTGGGCAAGATCTATCCTTCATAAATCCATGCTATTACTAATAATTTTGTTTTCCATTTGGTATTCCTGAATATTATCTCATACTAAACCTTCAAGTAGCTTCCCCACTATTGAAGTCAGGCTTACTGGTCTGTAATTCCCCGGTTGTGATCTAGCTCCCTTTTTTAATATAGACACCACATCTGCTTTACGCCAATCTTGTGGTACTGAGACTGTTGAAATGAGGTCCTTGAATATTAAATGTAATGGTTTGGCTATTACTGAGCTTAACTCCTTGAGAACTCTTGGATGTATGCCATCGGGGCCTTATTTACTTCAAGCCGCCTATGAGCTTCTTCCTCAGTTAACCAATTGTTCGTTAATGTGGAAGTTGTGGGTTCCTCCTGCGGCACTACTATTGCAATTGATTTTCCCTAGCAAAGAGGCAAATAATTTGTTTAATACCTCTGCTTTTTTCTTATATCCAATAATTTGCCTTCCTATTTCACACTAGAAGGGTCCTATATGTTCTTTTTTGATTTTGTTATTAGGGTACTTTAAAAAAACCTTTTAGGGTTGATCTTACTTTCTATTGCAATCCTTTTTTCATTATCCATTTTTGCTCATTTGATTGCCCTTTTGCAACTTTTGTTACATTTCTTATAATTCTGATACGATGTCTCCGTCCCTTCTGACTTCAAGAATCTAAACGCCTTCCTCTTCTTGTCCAATTCCTCCCCTACCTGTTTATTTAGCCACATTTGGTTTAGACTTGTTTCTTTTTATTACCAAGGGTATACACTGATAAGTGTGCTTTTCTAACAATGTTTAAAAGACTGCCCATTTATCTTCCACATTTTTCCCTGCAAAAACATCATCCCAATTTATTCCTTGTAGATTAGTCCTCAGTTTATTAAACTCTGCAAGTTTATGGTCTTTGTCGAACCCATGTTAATATGGTTTTTGATCATTTATTTCAAATGAGACCATGTTTTAATCACTGTTACCCAAATGTTCCCAGTCTTGAATATTTGTTATTACTTCTACATTGTTTGATATGACCAAATCCAGTATTGCCCCTCTCCTGGTTGGTTCCTCAATAATTTGGGTCATGTAATGGTCTTTAAGCACCCCGAAAAACCTGTTTCCTTTAGTGGTAATGCTAATCTCATTTCTGTCACCCCCCCCTGTAGAAAATCAAAGGCGAAGCCGAATGGTAAGAAGCCAGCGTCGGAGGAGAAGAAGCTTTACCTAGAGCCGGAGTACACGCGTGTCCGCGTCACAGACTTCGAGTTCAAGCAACTGGTGACGCTACCGCAGGAGATAGACCTCAACGAGTGGCTGGCCAACAACAGTACGTGTTTCGCTTTCCCCTGGTGCCGATATGCACCTGCAGAGCATCGCTCTTATAGCCTCCCCTGCAGCAGAGCGTCACTCCTGTAACCTTCCACGTCGGTTATGATTCCTATTCTACCAAGAGCTTCAATGTCTGTTCTAACCCTTCTCTCGCTCTCTCTGTTTCAGTTACCACTTTCTTCAACCACATTAACCTTCAGTACAGCACCATCTCTGAGTTCTGCACGGGGGAGACCTGCCAGACAATGGCTGCCTGCAACACGTGAGTGTGGGGGGGTGTTGGAGAGGATGGCCTGTCTGTGCCACCTCTCCCTTCTGCTTGTCTGTCTACTTTCCCACCTACTGCCCTCCCTTTTTGTATCGGTGTTCCCCAACCCCCTGTCCCTTTTGCCTGTTCCTGTCGCCCACACCATTTTGCTTGTCTGGTCCCCCTCATTCTCTCTCTGAACCTGTACACTACACCAAGGGAGCGCAAACTTTTGTTGCTGCACCCCCTGCCTTGCCTCCCCCGGTGCTCATGTGATGCCACGTGACCCCTGGCGCCATTTGACTTGTGATGTCACGTTGTCATGGAGACGAATTCTGAAGCTGGCAGAATTAGGGTAAGTTGAGTTGCAGAGGCCTCATGCGATCCCCCAGCATTTCATTTAAATGCTTTGGGGAACAGCGCAGGGCCTCTGCAACCGCTGCGCCACCCCAGAAAAATATCGCGCACCCCTGCACCACACTACAGTATAACCATGCATCGTTGAGTGTGACTTCACCAGGCTGTAGAAGGTTGGTGATGCTGTCATACTGCGCCTTGCTTCATATTGCAGCATTTTGATTTGGTGCCGCTATGGGTGGGGGTCAGTGCTGTCATGTAACCTGCATCTACCCCCTTCCCCACTGCAGACAGTACTACTGGTATGACGAGCGGGGGAAGAAGATAAAGTGCACAGCTCCTCAGTACATTGACTTCGTCATGAGCTCTGTGCAGAAGCTTGTGACGGACGAGGACATCTTCCCCACCAAATACGGTGAGTGCAGCAACCAGGGAGGTCTCTGCTGGGGCGGTGACTGCTGCATTCACTGCTCAGCTGCTGGGACTAGCTTCGTTTAAGGTGATTTATTAGCCTTTAATGCTGGCATCCGAGTGCTGCAGATCTTCCAGGATTGTGATCACATGGTTTTGATGCGAATCCCCTGATGACCTGTATAGGAGAGGGTCCTCCTCCGTTCAGGTGGTGTTCTCCGAACACAGGAAGATCGCGAGCTGACATGCTATTGTGTTCTCAGACCATCAAAAAGACCAGTGTCATGTCAGTTCTCGTGACAACCTGAGAATGTGATGTTGGCACACTAAGGGTAATGTGGTTGGTTTGTTTAGCTGCTTGGTTTGGATGTGATTGATGCTGTTTTGGTTGGTTTGGATGTGATTGATTTGCTGTTTTGGTTGGTTTGGATGTGATTGATTTGCTGTTTTGGTTGGTTTGGATGTGATTGATTTGCTGTTTTGGTTGGTTTGGATGTGATTGATGCTGTTTTGGTTGGTTTGGATGTGATTGATTTGCTGTTTTGGTTGGTTTGGATGTGATTGATTTGCTGTTTTGGTTGGTTTGGATGTGATTGACGCTGATTTGGTTGGTTTGGATGTGATTGATGCTGTTTTGGTTGGTTTGGATGTGATTGATTGCTGTTTTGGTTGGTTTGATGTGATTGATTGCTGTTTTGGTTGGTTTGGATGTGATTGACGCCGATTTGGTTGGTTTGGATGTGATTGACGCCGATTTGGTTGGTTTGGATGTGATTGATGCTGATTTGGTTTGTTTCTGTCGGTTTGGCAGATTTTATGATGGTTGTGAGGACTTGGCCTGGGTTAAGGCTTGTCCTATAGTAGGTACGGGCGGGCGCGCCTGTGCGAATGTGCGTGCACGTGACGCACACTTTTTGTGTGTGTGTGTGTGTGTGTGTGTGTGTGTGTGTGTGTGTGTGTGTGTGTGTGTGTGTGTGTGTGTGTGTGTGTGTGTGTGTGTGTGGTGTAGATTGTGAGTTAATAATTTATTAAATAATATTTTTTGAATTAAAAAAAGGTATGAATAAAAATTATTTTTATTATGCAATGTTGATAAATACATACATATATACACACACATATATACACACACACACACATACACACACACACACACACACGCATACATACATACACGCATACATACACGCATACATACATACATACACACACACACATACATACGCACATGCATACATGCGCACACACATACATGCATACTCACACACGCATGCAGGCATATACACGCATGCATACATGCATTGTAGCGGCGCAAAAACTTTTCCCTGTCTTCTCCCCGATCGCCCGGCTCCACGCACGCGGCCCTATTCTAGGAAGGTTGACTAACCACAGCCAATTATAAGGGCCGCGCGCACGGCGCAGCAAGCACACGCACTATAGAACAGCCCTAAGTTGGCTCTGCTGGCCGTTGCTCTGGTTGGATTTGCTAGGCCTGGGTTGAGTTGTCCCTGCTTAACATCATTATGGTTGGGTTTTCTTGGCCTGCGTTTGGTTGCCTTTTTGTTGTGTGGGTTAAACTGACTTTTGATGGTGTTATTGACCTGCTTAACTGCTGTTCTGGTTGGGATCTTGCGTGGTCTGACCGGTGTATCCTGGTTGACTTTTCCTGTGTATCTACTTGGGGCATGTGGCTGTTCTTATGGTAATGTCCTAGGTGGGTGACGTTGGCTGGAGAGGAAGGTGATTTGTCACCTGGTTGGATTGGGGTGGGGTTTGGGTGGTGGTTGTCTCTTCATCCCCAGTCTAATCATGGGCTCTGATATCTGTCTCTATTTTTGTGTCCCACAGGCAGGGAATTCCCCAGCTCGTTCGAGTCCCTGGTGAAGAAGATCGGCAGATACCTGTTCCACGTCCTGGCTCACATATACTCTGCTCACTTCAAGGAGATTACAACCCTGGATATGCACGGACACTTAAACACGCTCTTTATCCATTTCCTCCTCTTCGTGCGGGAGTTCAATCTACTGGACCCCAAGGAAACCTCCATCATGGACGACCTATCTGAAATTCTCTTCTCTGGGGACAGCAGGGAGGCAGCAGGGGCCACAGGAGGAGCACAGAACCACGTCAAGGAGAGATGAGTCTCTCTTTCTCCCCTTTCTCTCTCTCCCTCCCCAATGTCCTGCTTCTTCTTCCGCAGCCACCTTCCTGCGTTGCCTTCCCCCCCCACAGAGAGCTGACAGGCCTTCCGACTCGCAGCACAGGAGAGATTGAGTTGCAGGAGTCGAGCCGTCTGTATGGGATGGGGGGATGGGGGGGAGGGCCTTTTTGCCTGTTCACCTGGCCTGAAGGGGGAACCAAGTTTGATCTTTGGCAGGAAGTTGCACCAAGTATCACCTTACTTTAATTTTGTCTTTATTTCGGTTTTCTTTGAGTTTCTTTCCCCTCGTTCTTTCTGTACCCCCTCCCCCCCCCCTATCCCAGATAGGATGGACGGAACTGCCATTTTTTCGTTTATTTCTATTATCTTATGAGAAAAGACTGCATTTTCTTTCTTCTTTTAAACAAATTTTTTTTTCTTGCTGTGGCTTTGTGGGGGTGTTAGATGCTCCTGTGTGAGTGGGGTGTTTCTATTTCTTTTTTTTTTGTGGGTGGGATGTAGGAACCAGAGCTGAGAAGAGGACCCTTAATTCCACCTCCTGTATCATCACTCACTCTGGATCAGATATGGGTCTCCCGCCCGCTCCCACTATCGGACACAGGCTCCTACTCTCGTCCACCCTCCCCCAGGGTGCAGGACGCTCGCTCTGCGTTGGAGTGGAATGATATTGTTGGCTTCATTTAGTTTTATCTGTTAAATAATGATATTAATAATAAAACCGATTATATCAGCCTGTGCGGCTGGGGGGGTCTCATTGGGGGGGGATGAGGATCAGGTCTCTGCCCCTCGACTGTTCATGTATTTTGGGTTGCTCATGGACAAAAAAACTTCCTGTAAAGATCACTGGTATTGATAAATGGCCACTCGGAAAGCCATCCTCTAGGGATATCTGACCCATGGTGACACAGGCTGTAGGGATCTAGCCAAGCTGCATGGGATCGCCTACAACAATGATACAAACTTGATCAGCTTTCATGCCCATGGCCCGATGCGTCTCCTGTTTGTCAATGTCCCTTTTGTTGGGAGGGACAGATTTCATGTGCCATCACTTCTGTATCCTCGACCCACCCTCCATGTCACAGAGTAAAAGAAGTCATGGGCCATAGGTCCATGTTTGTGTCTACCTCTGCTGATAGGGGAAAGACTCAGGTCAGAGGCCTCTTCGGTCACCTTGTGGTGGGATGGAGACACTCCATGGGCCGTACGTCCCTCATATGTGTTTTTCCCACCCATAAAGTGGGGCTTCAAGAGTTTCTCCTGTGTCGCTTGGCTATCCTGTAGTGCAGTGTTTTTCACCCAGGGTTCCTAGGAACCCTTGGGTTCCCCAGGCATTCCTAAAGTGTTCCCTGTAATTTTAAAATTGTACCAAAATACAGAAGAATTTACACTGCATCTGATGTCAGACACGCTGTTAGAGAGGGTTGGGGTTTCCCTGAAATTCACATCGGTTTCCTTAACCAAAATAAAGTTGGAAGCCATTGTGTATAGTGAGTGGGACAGGCTCCTTGTCCAACAGGCCTCGGCTGTGCGTGTGAATATTCAGATGTGCAATCAAGGGGTAATGGGGTACAACTTAATGAAACCATTAAGACTCCACATGCCACCAACACCCTCTCAATAACCACTCCACAACGGGGTATTTACATACCGAAGAATTTTTATTGGCGTTTCTGTCTGATAACTGGCGCGGGTCGGTAACATGCCAGTGTGCGCGAGACCCGCGGGGGTTTTACAAAAACCAGATGGGGAATATTGCTGTCCAGACGCCTTTCGGACCATTGCTCCGGCCACAGAGATGTTCGTCCCTGGTCTCTGTGGCAGGGAGGGGTGTGAATACTATAAAACGTGTGAGCGTAGAGGGGGCGGGAGGTGTTGGGGCAGCTCGAAATAATGAGAGCATTGACCCCCCCCACCCTCCAGCCCTAGAGGGGGGCTGAAGGCGCTAGAGCATGCTGTACCTCCTGCTTTTGAACGCTTACTGCCTGTGCAACATCCCAGCAGAGGGGCCTTACAGCAGGGAAACGGTTAACAGGCAATGAAGTGCCCCGCACCATTCGGGCCTGCGAATTCAGCACCTCCTTTTATATATAGATAATACACATTTATTGTTGCTTGTTGAAATCTATGTACAGCAAAGGAAATTAAAAGGCAAAGGGGGGGGGGAAAGAGAGTAGGATGCGGAAGTCGGGATCAGCAACGGGAATAAGATGGTAAAGCTATCGTTCTGCTGTTGCACCCTGGGTGTTTGTGGCTGGCTGCGTGCCACACTATGACATGGATATTGTGCTGTGTCTCATTCAAAGGCTGTGTTAGTCACCAGAAAAAAACAATCGGATTATTTACATACAAATGGACTCGTCCACAGGCAACCCCCCAAACCTTGTACATACAATCATTTAAATATATATTTATATCGGGTTTATAAATAACGGAGACTTTCACAACGCCTGCTGTGCAAAAAGGCCTGCAGAGCATTGCGTGTATGTGCAAAGGGGATGCAGAGCCTTGCATGGGTGGAGTGTGTACAATCCATGCAAAGCACTGTTTACATATCCAGCAGAACAATGCACATATATGTATGTGTAGACACCCTGCAGAGCAAATCCTGACTCTGTGTACATCTGCCCATGCAGAGCACTCTGTGCTTCTGTATATGCTGTATAAACAGTGCATACAGTTGCAGTGTCTCTACTGCTGGGCATACCACAGCATTGTTCTGCAGGCCAATCTTGCAGGTAGCAGTAAATAATTTAAAACACAAAATAATAACTCCCACACCTCCCAATTACAAACCTTATAAAAATAGCCTGGATATTTCACATTATGCAACAGGACATGCCCCCACAACCCCAAAAATAGAATTCCCAATCCCAAAGAGATGAAAAGCCTTATAAACGAGGGCACTGCCAGAAATAGGGATCGCTAACGAGCGCCGATTTGATCCTTTTCTGGCCCACACACTGTGTGCGTTTTCAGCCCTTTCCGATCCACTGCTGGAAGCAGGCCCTCACCAATGAGCTTCCAGGTACTGTGGTTGAAAGATATTATATATTTTTTAACCTCTTGAATACATTCAATTTTAAGAGTCCTTAATGCAGTCTTTTAACCCCCGTTTGCTGCCCAAATGGATACACACACATATATATAGGCATTGCAGTGCAGATCTGCGTTTACAGGCGATCCTTTTGCAAAGCAGTGATGATGTTGGGAGTAAGGTGATCATTAAGGTAACCCGAAGACTGAGTGCCTTATTACGAAGCAAACATGTTACAGTGCCCCTGCCAGAGCAGTATCGGCGTGCAACGTCCTTCTCCCTTATGTTGATTTAACTTGATGGTAACCCAACTCTTGAGTGCCTTATTGCCCCACTCCCGGGGAGAGATGTCCCTGCTGTAGGCTCCAAGGTAATTGGCAGGCGCAGGGTAGAGTCGGGGTCAGCGTCAGGGAAGGGAGGTGAGGGGCGGCTGGTTAGCTTTTTGGGATCATTCCTGGGGGGGAGGAGGGGAGGGTAGAGTGGGTGGAGAACAGACATGCGAGAGAGTAGAGAAGAGGGAAAAAAAATAAAATAGATGTGAGAAAGTGTAGAGGCCGAGAAATAAAAGCGAAAAAGAAAAATGCAGAAAGCAGGAGAAATAAGTGGGCGTAAAGAGGTGAAATGGAGAACAAACATATAGAACAGGAAAGAAAAAATCATTAATAATGAAAAATAAATATATAACCACAAGCAGGATGCATACGGCAAAGATTTGTGCTCTGATGCCTTAATCTGAGCTCTATATATTACATATTTATAGCTGTATATACATAAACATTCGTTGTCCTTTAAAACAATGCACTTATAGCTAGAGTTACAATACTGCGATTACAGGGGTGTGTGTATCAATATATACAGACACACTCGTATACTTATATATGTATTTACAACCTAGCAGCATATATATTGGATAAATTATCTCACAGTTCAATACTATGTACAGTCTTTCTGGAATAACACAGGAAGATGGTGAAGGAGAACCCATATCTCATAGCTGCTTTTGTGCACTTGGAAATCATGGGATGACCGTTGGCATTGTGTGGGATACTGGGGTCTTTTCTCTCTGGAGGAATGGGTACCGTGCAGTGATGGCGACACCCTGAGGTCACTGTGTATATGAAAGGGTATGTTCCCTTTTGGTGGCCATGGTAATAATGACACCTTGTGGTCACTGCATGTATTACATGGATGGGGCAGTCTATATTATGTCCTGAAGGTGACATTCTAGGTGTATATTGTAGGGCATATTTCTTCTGGGTATCACTGTGTTGAAGTGACATCCTGTAGTCAGTAAGTGTGTTGCAGAGTATATTCCATATAGGTATCAATGTGTGATGCTGACCTGTGATCACTGAAGGATATAATCCTTAAGGTATCATAGGGGTTTAGCAAAATCAATATGGAATAAGTGTCGGCCGACACTCACCACCTGAATTTCAGATGGATAAATCGGACCGGCATGTATTTGGCATTACACGTACTTGCAAACATGCATTCCTCATGCATCTGAAAAAGTCGCTCAGTGAGTAAAGACACTGACTGAGAACAATGAGTTAGAAGCAGGAGAACCTGGATCAAGTCCCGGTGTCGGCTCCTTGTGACCTTGGGCAAGTCCTTTTATCTCCCTGTGCCTCAGGCACCAAAAACATAGGATAGGATTGTTACAGCCAGTCCCTGCAATCTATCCCTATGCGCTGCGTCCCGCGCACTACACTGTAACTGTGAAGCGCTTTGAGTCCCATTGGGAGAAACGTGAAATGAAAGTTATTATGATCCCTGCCATGAATCCGGGACCATCGATACCAATGGACTATCGCCTCACACGACGACGTCCCATCAATGGAAGCTGACCGCATCTAAATATCCGCAACCAATATAATCATACTGCAGGTGTGCCGGTCGAGCTTAAGGTCTATTTGTTTTTAAATCAGTTTTTGTACACCATAAAGGATGGTAGACTTTTTATCTCAGGGGATTGTTCTATTTTAATTGAGCTTTCATGCCGTCAGCTACTCTGCAGTACCATTATGTTGAGGTGGTGCTACGAGATTGGGATATTTTCCTGTTGTTGGGGCGTCACCGTGGGAGGTGACGCAGCCCCTTGGTGTCGATTCAAGGCAGAGATCCACGAGGAATGAAAGCTTGCAAGTACATGCCATATGAAATGTGTGATTGCTGGTCTGATTTATCCTTGTGAAATTCAGGAGCTGAGTGTCGTCATTGGGTTATAGTGACATTCTGTGTAAACGGCATGGTATATTCCATAAGGGTATCTGGGTGACGGTCACACCCTATGGTTAGTGATTGTGTTGCAAGGGTATATTCCCTATGGGTATCATTGGGTTACAGTGACACACTGTGGTCGCTGTGGAAACAGCAGGGTAGAATGTCCCTGGTATCATTGGGTTATGGTGACACCCTGTGGTTGCTGTGTGTATTCCCTCCACTGTTATGTGCTCTGTTTGCTAGGGGAAGATGGGACAGGGGGCTCCTGAGTGATGGCAGGGCTGGTTTTCCTGGCTCTCTCCTTCCCGCTGGCTCCCAGGGGCCCCTGCTCCTTGTTATCAGCCGGACGCTGCTTGCTGAGGGGCCCGGGGGGGGAAGAGGCGTGACCGTTCTTCTCGTCTGAAAAAAGTTGTTTAAGTACGTCAAAGAAGTTACTGATTGGGCGTCCTACAGACAGAGAGAGAAAAACAGGGAGGGAGAAAGGGGGGGAGGGTAAGAGAGAGAGGCAGAGAGAGAAAGATACAGAGAGAGAGAGCAAGAGAGCGAGAAAAACGGGCGGAGCGTAAGAGAGAGCAGAGAGAAAAACGGAGGGAGAAACGGAGAGAGAGACAGGCAGAGAGAGAGAGAGCGCGCGAGAGAGAAACAAGGAGGGAGAAGGGGAGGGTAATAGAGAGACAGGCAGAGAGAGAAAGATACAGAGAGAGAGAAGGAAGATGATGGGATAGAGAGCAAGAGATAAGTAATGAGGATGAGAGCGTTAAAGAACGAACAGAAAGGGAGTGCGGAGTGGGGAGGGAGGGAGAGAAAGATAGAGGGAGTGCGGGGTGGGGAGGGAGGGAGAGAAAGATAGAGGGAGTGCGGGGTGGGGAGGGAGGGAGAGAAAGATAGAGGGAGTGCGGGGTGGGGAGGGAGGGAGAGAAAGATAGAGGGAGTGCGGGGTGGGGAGGGAGGGAGAGAAAGATAGAGGGAGTGCGGGGTGGGGAGGGAGGGAGAGAAAGATAGAGGGAGTGCGGGGTGGGGAGGGAGGGAGAGAAAGATAGAGGGGGGGTGGGGAGGGAGCTAGGAGAGAAAGAGGGAGTGTGGGGTGGGGAGGGAGAGGGGGAGAGGGGGAGGGAGAGGGGGAGGGAGGGTGGGGAGGGAGAGGGGGATGGAGGGTGGAGAGGGGGATGGAGGGTGGAGAGGGGGAGGGAGGGAGAGGGGGAGGTGGGGAGGGAGAGGGGGAGGGAGGGTGGGGAGGGAGAGGGGGAGGGAGGGTGGGGTGGGGAGGGAGAGAGGGAGAGCGGGGTGGGGAGGGAGAGCGGGGTGGGGAGGGAGAGAGGGAGTGCGGGGTGGGGAGGGAGGGAGGGAGAGAAAGAGAGGGAGTGCGGGGTGGGGAGGGAGGGAGGGAGAGAAAGAGAGGGAGTGCGGGGTGGGGAGGGAGGGAGGGAGAGAAAGAGAGGGAGTGCGGGGTGGGGAGGGAGGGAGAGAAAGAGAGGGAGTGCGGGGTGGGGAGGGAGGGAGGGAGAGAAAGAGAGGGAGTGCGGGGTGGGGAGGGAGGGAGAGAAAGAGAGGGAGTGCGGGGTGGGGAGGGAGGGAGTGCGGGGTGGGGAGGGAGGGAGTGCGGGGTGGGGAGGGAGGGAGAGAAAGAGAGGGAGTGCGGGGTGGGGAGGGAGGGAGAGAAAGAGAGGGAGTGCGGGGTGGGGAGGGAGGGAGAGAAAGAGAGGGAGTGCGGGGTGGGGAGGGAGGGAGAGAAAGAGAGGGAGTGAGGGTGGGGAGGGAGGGAGAGAAAGAGAGGGAGTGCGGGGTGGGGAGGGAGGGAGAGAAAGAGAGGGAGTGCGGGGTGGGGAGGGAGGGAGAGAAAGAGAGGGAGTGCGGGGTGGGGAGGGAGGGAGAGAAAGAGAGGGAGTGCGGGGTGGGGAGGGAGAGAAAGAGAGGGAGTGCGGGGTAGGGAGGGAGGGAGAGAAAGAGAGGGAGTGCGGGGTGGGAAGGGAGAGAAAGATAGAGGGAGTGCGGGGTGGGGAGGGAGAAAGGGAGTGCGGGGTGGGAAGGGAGGGAGAGGGAGTGCGGGGTGGGGAGGGAGGGAGAGGGCGTGCGGGGTGGGGAGGGAGGGAGAGGGAGTGCGGGGTGGGGAGGTAGGGAGAGAAAGATAGAGGGAGTGCGGGGTGGGGAGGGAGTGCGGGGTGGGGAGGGAGGGAGAGAAAGATAGAGGGAGTGCGGGGTGGGGAGGGAGGGAGAGAAAGATAGAGGGAGTGCGGGGTGGGGAGGGAGGGAGAGAAAGATAGAGGGAGTGCGGGGTGGGGAGGGAGGGAGAGAAAGATAGAGGGAGTGCGGGGTGGGGAGGGAGGGAGAGAAAGATAGAGGGAGTGCGGGGTGGGAGAGAAAGATAGAGGGAGTACGGGGTGGGGAGGGAGGGAGAGAAAGATAGAGGGAGTGCGGGGTGGGGAGGGAGGGAGTGCGGGGTGGGGAGGGAGGGAGAGAAAGATAGAGGGAGTGCGGGGTGGGGAGGGAGAGAAAGATAGAGGGAGTGCGGGGTGGGGAGGGAGGGAGAGAAAGATAGAGGGAGTGCGGGGTGGGGAGGGAGGGAGAGAAAGATAGAGGGAGTGCGGGGTGGGGAGGGAGGGAGAGAAAGATAGAGGGGGTGCGGGGTGGGGAGGGAGGGAGAGAAAGATAGAGGGGGTGCGGGGTGGGGAGGGAGGGAAGAAAGATAGAGGGGGTGCGGGGAGGGAGGGAGAGAAAGATAGAGGGGGTGCGGGGTGGGGAGGGAGAGAAAGATAGAGGGGGTGCGGGGTGGGGAGGGAGAGAAAGATAGAGGGAGAGGAATTTTGAAATACAAAAGAAAGAAAGGGAGAGGAGTGAAGCAAGTAGGAAAGAAAATGAGAGAGAGAGGGAGTAAAGAGGAGAGAGAAAACAAAAGGAGAGAGGGAGAGAATTCAAGATAGGAGGGAGATAGAGAGTAAAGGAAAGAGGGAGGAAGTGTGAGAGACCGACAGAGGTAGAGAGTGAGAGAACAGATAGGTGTTACACACAGAGCATGGCTATGCACAGACAGCCACAGACACATATGCGACATAAATAACATTTGAAAATGGAAAAGTCAGTTAAAGAATGCTGCCATGGAGAGCCCTACAGCCCCATTATACAGCAGAGAGCTGAGAAGTGCAGCAATCTTTAAGTAAGTGCCAATGAGCTGAATGTGAGTGGACGAAGACAGGGAAGGATATAGGGATGCCAGGTGAGGAGGGGATAGAGGAGGTGGGCGGATGCTGCACATGGAGTGAAGAAAGCAGAGCAGGAGCTGTGTAGGTGCTATATAAAAGGTAACGACATCTCCAGTGTCCTGCACAGGATTCTGGGATGTATAGTACTCCCTGTGCCCCATTAGTACAGAGTGATGTGTATGGGGTCCTATCCTGCGGCAGACAAGCAGTGCCTCTGCAATGTGTGTCTGAGCCACAGCAACAACCTTTAAAGGTGGGATAGCAGAGGGGGCTACAGGGCCAGACTGAGGTACCGAGCTGTGTGGTCAATACAAGATTAGTAGGGACTGCCAGCAGGGCAGGAGTGAGGTGCGATGAAAGAGCTGTGTGTGTATTGCAAGGTGCTGTACATTCCCTAGTTATTAGAGATGGACAGAATGTATCCACATTGGATCCGCAAGTTATTGGAGGCTATGGTAACAAAATGTGATTCGCGGTGCCATAAGCGACCTCGAAACTGTCATGGAAAAATTTGAGTGACTGTAACTAAAACATTCGTTTGGCGAGTGTAAAAACTAATATTTGATTCGTTTTGCGAACGTCCACACAAACGGCAGACTTTCGCACCGTCGTGGGGGCGATCGAGAGGCGAATATTCAAGCCTGCCAATAAACGCCATGTTTAAGTATCATATGTTGACACCCCCCAGTGCTCACTCTGTGTATTGCATGTTATATTCACTTCTGGGTACTGTATCACACAATGACAGCGACACTCTGTTGTTAGCACAGTATGTATACTGCAGGATATGTTCCCTGTGAGTATAGCACAGTGAGGGTAGCATCCTGGGCTCACTGTGGGTATTGCGCCTTCTGTATCATGTAGTAAAGGTGACCCTCTATGGTCCCTGTGTATAGTGCAGGTGATCTTTGCACGTGTGCCTTTTAGATCCAGTTCACAGCTCATCCTGTTCGTACAGAGAGATCAAGCACATGCAGGGAGCAAAGAGAGACAGGCGGAGGGAGAAGAAGAGGAGGAGAAACGATAGGATTAAGGATGACCGGAGGAATGGACAGAGAGAAAGAGGAGAGAGGGGGAAGAGAGAAGGGGAAGATAGAGAGACGAAGAGTAACGATAAGACATCGATGGGCAGGGAGCAGAAAAAGGAACAGAGGAGGGGAGACAAAGCAGGAGAGAGTCAAAATAAAAGTGCAGACAAGAACATAATGCCATGAGAGTTAAGATAGATAGAGAGAGGAGGACAGGCGGGGAGAGGGGACACGGGGGTGGGGACAGGGGACAGGGGACACGGGGGGTGACACAGGGGGGGGAGAGGGGACACGGGGGGTGACACAGGGGGGGGAGAGGGGACACGGGGGGTGACACGGGGGGGAGAGGGGACACAGGGGGGGGAGAGGGGACACGGGGGGGGAGGGGGCACAGGGGGGGGGGAGGAGGGGACAGCCACAGGTCTCACGAGACATTGAAGACAATTATTCAGGGCTTTGTGTTATTGAGGGTATCGGGTAAACCCTCTCGGCGCTAACAAGGTTAAGGGGGCATCACACTGCCTGCAAACAGACCTACCACCTCCCCCCCTGTCCATATCATGACACCCAACCTAACCAGAGTGAGACAGAGACTGAGAAGAGAGAGGGGCGGACTCTGACGTGAGGACACAGTATGGCGTATAACTGGGTGTGTGTAGGGGGTCTGTATGTGTGTATGAGGAGGGGAGGGGGGCATGTACTGTACCTGTATGTGTATAAGGGGGCTTCTTTGCAGAGGGTCTGTAGATATAGGGATTACTTTTCAGTAACTCTGTAGGTGATCCAGGGGAAGATATATCCTTAGCAGGCTGTGTATATAGGTCTTAAGATAGATACGTGGTTGGATAACTCAACTCATTCGGGGGGGGGGGAGAGATCTGAGGGAAGAGGGAGTCTTTATGAGGAGGTGGGAGTCTGCGTGGGTAGCGTGGGGGGAGAGGGGGAGCGGTAGCAACAGCAGCGGAGATATGAGCACACAGCTGTAGGGTCCTTACCACATTTTGAGAGCTTCCCACTGAGATAGTCCATACAGTTATTGGGGTCTGGACAGCACAGGGGGAAAAACAGGGTGGGGGACATAAACCAAACATTCCCACACATAACAACCATCCCCACGAAAATCCACACACCCCTTCCTCACCTCCAAAACTCACTCCAATCATGTCTTTCCTAGAGTATATAGTGATGACATTGTGTATTGCAGGGTATAGAGCAGTGATATCCTGTGGTCAGTATGTATTGCAGGATATAGAGCAGTGACATCCTGTGGTCAGTGTGTATTGCAGGGTATAGAGCAGTGACATCCTGTGGTCAGTGTGTATTGCAGGATATAGAGCAGTGACATCTTGTGGTCAGTATGTATTGCAGGGTATAGAGCAGTGACATCCTGTGGTCAGTGTGTATTGCAGGATATAGAGCAGTGACATCCTGTGGTCAGTGTGTATTGCATGGTATAGAGCAGTGACATCCTGTGGTCAGTGTATATTGCAGGATATAGAGCAGTGACATCTTGTGGTCAGTGTATATTGCAGGGTATAGAGCAGTGACATCCTGTGGTCAGTGTATACTGCAGGGTATAGAGCAGTGACATCCTGTGGTCAGTGTATGTATTGCAGGGTATAGAGCAGTGACATCCTGTGGTCAGTGTATGTATTGCAGGGTATAGAGCAGTGACATCCTGTGGTCAGTGTATATTGCAGGGTATAGAGAAGTGACATCCTGTAGTCAGTGTATGTATTGCAGGATATAGAGCAGTGACATCCTGTGGTCTGTGTGTACAGCAGGGTATAGATAGAGCAGTGACATCCTGTGGTGAGTGTATGTATTGCAGGGTATAGAGCTGTGACATCCTGTGGTGAGTGTATGTATTGCAGGATATAGAGCAGTGACATCCTGTGGTCAGTGTATGTATTGCAGGGTATAGAGCAGTGACATCCTGTGGCGAGTGTATGTATTGCAGGATATAGAGCAGTGACATCCTGTGGTCAGTGTATGTATTGCAGGGTATAGAGCTGTGACATCCTGTAGTCAGTGTATGTATTGCAGGATATAGAGCAGTGACATCCTGTGGTCAGTGTATGTATTGCAGGATATAGAGCAGTGATATCCTGTGGTCAGTGTATATTGCAGGTTATATTACATAAATGACACCATGTGGTTAGTGTATGTATTGCAGGCTATAGACACTATCTATCTATCTATCTATCTATCTATCTATCTATCTATCTATCTATCTATCTATCTATCTATCTATTTTTACCAGATACAGGTCTGGTAATAAAGAGACAGCACACAGATTTTTAGTATTCCAAAGTGTGTATTGTGAGTACAGGGCACCTCAACCAATGCTTCGGTCCAAGTAGAGGGACCTTCCAACCCTGAGGAAGACCGAAACGTCACAATACACGCTTTGGAATACTAAAAATCTTCATTACCAGACCTGTATCTGGTAAATATATTTATTTTATGCATATGATGGGACAAGCATCAGGATTCACTGGAGTATACTGTATGTGAGTGCCAACTGCTATATTATTGACTATATATATATATATATATATATATATATATATATATAGTCACATACATACACACTGTGTAATACACACTGAAAAATGGGGCCCCTTTTATTTTTCGCCATATCTTGCAGAAAAATCATTCAATATTCATGACTATTTGAGCAGTTATAGGTTTGTCACAGTAGATTATTAGATTTAAGAATGATTTGATAATCTAATAAATATCCTTTGGAATTGGCGTGATGACCTCATCAAGTGCATCGTTACAAAATGGCGTGTAGCGCAGAAGATAATCACGTTATAAAGTGCTTGGGACAGAGCAAGGATTATAGTCCAAAACACTTCCATAAAATGTTTCCTGGTAAAGGACGATCGCTCGGAGGACTGAAAAAACTCATTCGTATCGTTCAGGAGTGGGAAGAGCTGGACCAAAGCGTTATTGATTATGCAATAAGACGGTGCTGTTCTTGTATTCGAGTGTTTCAGCAGAAGGATATTTTAAACACATGCTTTGAACCACACGTTGAACTCAAACTTTATAGTAATCTTGGTGTCTCAATATTAAATGAGAATCGTTTAACACATTTACGAGCTACAAATGAAAAACTCCTATTTCTCGTGTCACCAACATGAACCTCCCGCAGGGTATCTGGTACTTGTTGACATAATACAGTGGCATCAATTGACTTCAAATCAGTTGATGTGTCTACATTGTGCTTCTTATATAGTGTTAATCTACATAACAGATCTCCAGATCTGCACATTTTTATGGGAATGGAGCGAGTAATGTAGAAGATATGATGAAAAACGAAAGAGGTCCCTTTGTTCCCGAACACAGTGTATATGTATATGTGGATATACATATATATATATATGTGTATATATATATATATATATATATGTATATATATATATATATATATATATATATATATATATATATACCCAGCTTGAAAACTGCAAAGCCAGTACAACCAACCTCACACAGATGAGACCCAAAAGGTCGAAAAGCTGTCTGTGAGTGGTTTGACTGGCTTTGCATCGAATCCCATGCTTAAAAGCTGTGTTAACAGCAAGCATTAGCTTATAAGGGTTCCATGTAAGAATAGATTTTAGGCAAAAGGTGACACGTGTTGCTCATATGCATGTCATTCCCCAGAATCCCTTGCTGCAGTGGAAGCTCTATATATATATATATGAGAGAGTGTAATCATCATGTTCGTTGGGTCTTTAGCAGTGATGGGGGTTACCAGGGCGATGGTCTGCAGGTTTCTAGAAGGTAATTGGTTACCAGAGCAATATCAGTAAGACTAGTTGAGAAGGGGTTAACTGAGCGATGATCTGCAGATCTCTAGCTCAATGTGTCTGATTTGTCAAACACTGGCAGCATTGTAAGGATAAGGACTGGTCATAGAGGGGGGCTCTGGGTCGGTAAGTGGGGGCAGGGGAGTTTCTATAGTTCCTGTGTCTCCAACCCCCCGACTCTTACCTGAAAGCTGCAGCACAGACGGCTGCTCGTGTGAGCTCAGCAGCTGAGTCTGAATAGTTTCCACAACCCGTTTAAACCTCCGGCTGGGACCTGGAGGAGGAGAGGATGGACACTAGGTAATCATACACCGCATCAACCTCTTAACTGTCACTGTCCCCCCCCCCCCCCCTCTCTCCTGTCTCACAGGCTGGTACCTGACAGCAGAGTGAAGGTTACAGAGTATATCCCGCAGTCCTTCTGCTTCTCCCCGCTTTCTGTATATGTGATGTCCACCTGGAACTTCACTGGCTTTTGGAAAACGGATGGACCACCCGTGGACTTGTACTCCGCTCGGAAACTGGTCTGTGAGATCACACTGTGACTGAGACTTGGAATCTGCGGGGGATGAAGCAGAGGTGGATACGACTGTCACGCATACACACACTCTTTGTGTATATCACACCCTTAGGCCTCGTCCCCACTGCTCACGGCTGCGCGAGCGACGGCTTGCGTGGTGCGAACAAGATACGGCCCTCCATGGGGCAGGCCCCAGTCAGTACCTGCGTGTGCCTGCAGAAAGCGCGATGGCGCGACCGCATTTTGAGAAGACAAGAATTTTGTCGTTTCATGCGGCGTCACGCGGTTTCTTGTAAACCAATGAGAGCTGAGATGTTTTAAAGCCAATCATAGTGAAGTAATTTTCATCCAATGGGCTATGGAAAAGGATATGACGCCCCCTCGTCGCGCGTCCCATCGAAGAAGTGAGTGAGTAGGTGAGTCCACTGATCGCAGCTTTTACGTGTGCATGTGCCGTCAGGCGCCCCAATGCGTGCGTGCACGCGCTTACTGGGACCGTAGCCTTAAATATAAAAGTCCCTCACATATACTCACTGCATGTATAACACACTCTAAAATATGACAGACACAGCACACTCTCTCTTTTGCACAGGTTTGGGTTGGTCTCTGTCACGTCAATCGAGTAGGGGAGGATGTCCATGGTCATGGGATGGACTCTCGTATGGTGGTGAATCTTCAGGTTGGAGGAGTCCCTCTGTGGTCAGAGGGAGGTTCTCTATGGGTCAGGGAGTATATTTTCTTTGGACAGTCTCCCTGGACAGGTGGGAGTGGGGCTCACTTTCTGGTCAGTGTGGGGGTCTCACCGAGAGGAAGGCCTGGACGATATCAGCTTTAATGGAACTTAAAGGTTTATCTTTAATGACCACGAAGATCTGATCCTCCTTCTCCAGGGTGAGGAAGTTACCAAACCAAGACTTCTTGGCCAGTCTGGAGAGAGCAGAGAGGGGATAAAAGGGAGAGAATGAAGTAGTCAGAGAAGAGGCCGGAGAGAGGAGAGTGAGTGATGGGCGTAGAGGAGAACAGAAGCAGAGAAGTTGTGTGTGTGTCATTTTAAAATTAGATACAATTGCAACTACTTCTTGTATAATGACCCCCCTGCCCCCCCACTGAACTTTGTGGTCACAGAGAGATAACATCCCTTCTTCAGGGTCATGTCCACTGGCCATAACATGGATGACGCCAGCACTCAGAGCCCACCTTCCCATGACTTAAGTGCGGCAGATAGGGGTGTAAGTAATGGTCAATGGGCATTGGGCAGCTGATAAGTAATAAGGTGGGTTGATGGGTAAAATGGGTCTGATTGAGGGGACAATGTGTGGTTGATGGATAATGGGCGGGATTGACGAATGATGGGGTTTGATGATTGATGGGGGATGACAGATGAATTTTAAGACATTGCTTACTCTGGGGATGATTCTGGTGTCAGGTTGGTCATTTCATCGGCTGTGGGAACTGAACACACAGTGGATATTAATAACCTCTACTAACCTCAAATCCATAAACCCCCCACACATGTAACCTTCATACCCCGATCCCTCCTTATTGGTTTTAACTTTTATCAATGAGATCTTCCTTCTTCCTCAATCTGTAAATCTCTAAACCCTTCCCCCTATGAATCTAACCCCTCTCATAAAATCCATCCCCTCCCCTAATATATGACACACATAACCCCTTCCCCATTATACCAAACACCTCAAATCTTAAATATCCAATGACTGCTACTCGTCAATCCTTCCCAATATCTAACCCTCTTTCCCTTTATACTGAACCTCAATCACCTCCCCCAACCTGTAACCCCTCTGCTCAATCCCCTCTTCTCCCATTCTCCCTCTTTTTTTTCCTCCCCTTTTTTTCTTACCTTTCTCCTAGCAAGATCCCCCCTCTCCCTCACCTTCTTTCCTCTTCTCTCTGCCACACTCTCTCTGTGCTCCCCCTTCTCACCTTGCATTTTCCGTCTGTGGAATCGCGGTGACCCCAGGAAGTTATTCTTGATGGAGTTCAGTCTCGTTCTCCAGGGCATCCCCCCGATGCTGGGGCTGGATGGGGGGGTGGGTGAGGGGGTGCCCGCCGGACTCTCCTTGGGCGTGTGAACGGGTGTTCCCTTGGGGGTAGGGAGGGGGCTGCCACGGGGTGATGGGTGAGGAGTGACCTGTATAAAGGGCACAGATTTGGTGGCCAGGTCAGAGGCGGGCAGCCTGGCTGGGATTCGGGGAGAAACGTACCTAGCGGGGGAGTTGGGAACCAGAGGTAGGGCCCTAGGAGGGTTGGCGGATGGGAGGGGGTTGGATCGGGTGGTTTGGAGGTGCTTCTCTGAGGCTCGGGGTTTGGGGGGAAAAGTGTGGGTTTTGGGGTGAACTAAGGGGGAACCATTGTGCCCAGAAGGGTCGGAGGCCAGTATCGGGTGGGGAGAGGGAGGTAGGGTAGGGGGCTGGGAGAGGCCGAAAATCCTTCTGATAGGCTGTGAGAGAATAAGAGAAGGAAAGAGAGAGGAAAAAGAGAAAAGGAGAGAGAAAGAGGGAGGGAGAGAGAAGATAAAAGGATAGAGAGACGGAAGCAGATAGAGAAAGTAGAAGGGAACACAGCAGGGAGAGAGAAAAACAGCAAAGGAAAGTAGACAGAGAGGGTGATGCAGAGAGAGGGCGAGAAGGGGAGAAAAGGAAAAAGAGGGGTGCAGAGAGGGAGGGAAATAGCGAAGGCAGAGGAAAGAGGACAAAAGATAATACGAATGGGAGAAATAGGGCGAGTAGGAAAGAGATAGAGAAATTGGAAGATGATAAAAGGAGAGAGGAGAGAAAAGGAGAAAAGGGAAGAGAGACAGAGAAGGTAAAAGGAAAACCAAAAGGGAAAAATAGAGACAGATGGGGCAACAGAGGCAAAAAGAGAGGAAGGAAGGAAGAGGTGATACAGAGTGGAATAGAGAGAGAGAACACGTGACAGCAACGAGAGAGGAGAGAACGGAAGAGAGAACGGAAGAGAGAACAACAGACACACACACACACACAGGGATCGATGCATTGGAATAGAATTGGTATAAAAGCCATTTGCAGGAAGCAGCAAAGCAGCCAGGGGAATAGGTGGAGAGGAACCCAGATAAGGGATGAGGATGTGGTCATTTGAGGCGAGTGGAGTGCGTAGGGGGGGTCAGAGATCACAGGGAAGGAGTGGGAAAGCAGCCAGCGAGGAGGGGGAAAAAAAAAGAACGGAAAAAAAGACATGCATGTTAGCGGCAGCAAAACGGGGGTCACTGTGCAGCCCTTCAAAACAGCTAGAGACACACAGCAGCTTAGCAGCAAAGTAAAAGCACTCAGCCAAGTAACAACATACCATAGGCTAGGGGCCTGCAAACGCGTTGGGGTTGCGTTTAATAGGTCCCAGCGTTAAAGCAGCAATCCTGTCTACTCGTTTTAGAACTGGGGCGTCTTCCTGAGCTGAACCAAACTGTTTGTAGCTCCGGGGATCCCAGAGTCCCTAAGATACGTACCATTTTATTTGCCGGTGTTGAAGCTCCCATTCGACAAATCAAAATTGGTCCTGCAGTCCAATAGGAAGGCACAACGGATGATGTCGCAGCTTCCTATTGGATGACGGCGGCCTCCATCTTTGAAAGTCCAGGAAGTAAACTGGCAATTCAAACGGTAAGTATCTTAGGAAGCATGGGGGTGCCCAGAGCTAAAAATAGCAATGTTTTAGCCCTGGGAGACCCCCGGTTCGAAGTCTGTAAAAAACATCAATCAGCAAAATAGGCAGGATTACTGCTTTAAGAAACATAGGTACAAACTGTGTATACAGGACGAGTATGGAGAATAGGCATGCACGGAAAATATTTATTATAAAGATATATATATGTGATAAAAAATCACCGGCACTCCAATAGAAATTCAATAATGAATAGGTGCATGTCCCATATAAATAATAAAAGTATACATTACCGCATAGCAGCAAAAAGGGAGACAGCATAACTGTGCTGTATTTAATACATTTATTTTCATTCACTGAGTGCTGTCTCCCTTTTTGCTGCTATGCGGTAATGTATACACATATATATATATATATATATACTGATGCAGCGGCCGTTATTTGAACACTTCACGCGTCATGTACATCGGAATCCCGATTTGAAACCGCGGGATGAATCCCAGCCTCCCCGCACTAAGATGCGAGCGCGGCGAGTGCAGAAAAACGAATTTTAGTGTTCTGGCGATTAAAAACATGAAATTGACACAGTAGCGCAGTAGCGCAGTAATGCAGTAGCGCAGTAATGCAGTAGCGCAGTAACGCAGTAGCGCAGTAGCGCAGTAGCGCAGTAGCGCAGTAATGCAGTAGCACAGTAGCGCAGTAGCACAGTAGCACAGTGACGCAGTGGCGCAGTGACGCAGTGACGGAGTGACGCAGTGGCGCAGTGACGGAGTGACACAGTAGCGCAGTGGCGCAGTGGCGCAGTAGCGCAGTAGCGCAGTAGCGCAGTAGCGCAGAACTGTACACATTACAATTCATCCATTTTATTGCAAACGAAGAAACAGAATCCATGAAATTCGAAACAAAACATCCGCGATACGCGCGGGTGCCTGGGGCGATTAGCCGCGTTCATGCTGCGTGGGGAACAGCAGAGAACTCAAAATCGGCGCTGAGATGTGTTTGAATAATGGCCGCTGCATCAGTATATATATATATATATGTATGCAAATGAAAGAAGATAGTGTCCCTCAAAAAGCACTCAGGTATACAAAATATATATATTTATTTATTAATGCAGCATATATATACACCTGGGGTACAACGATCCCTAACATCAATTTGGTAAGTGAAGTGAAAACCACATCATCTGTTAAATGTGTAAATGACTATGCAATAAAAACAGCACAGAGAAAAAATCCCAAAAAGCAGTCCAGAACTATAAGTTCACAGCGACAACTCCACTGCCTGGAAACCATCAATGGAAATCCAAACGCTCTATAAAAGGTGAGTATACTGGAGCATCGCCGAGTCTACACTTAGCCTCAGCTGACATCAAAGAACAGGAACGGCTGATGAGAGGCGTGCTGATAAAAATGGCCGCCAAATCACTGCTGAACGCCAGGAATCCGGAATAGGTGTAGAAGCCACAGAGGTTACTAAGGGTTGGTCCCCACTGGCTACTGCAGCGCTTGCTATGGCGGGCGCTGCGGGGACAAGAGCCGCCTCTCAATGGGCCGGGCCCGTTGCAAGGGGGGGCGTGGGTTTTTCTTCCAGACCCGAAAATTGAGATGGACACGGGCAACGGAGCGCTAGGCCACGCCCCCCAGCGGTTCAGCCAGTGAGGGTGAACATGCCGGGTGACGTCATGGCCGCGCCCCCATCACCCTTCCCTGTCATTCCTCCTGCAGCTCCCTGCAGCCCGGGGAATTCGGCTGCAGACGCCGCCAGCCTCGCAGGCACGTGTGCAGCGCAGGCACTGGGGCCGTAGCCTAAGAGTGTACACACAGAAAGCAAAGCCCCGACGTACGTTTTGCCAACCGCTTCGTTCGGGGGCTTAAGGAGGAAGCGAATCCTTGATGTATTTATGTCACGTCCCCCTGTGACATCAGACCAATAAAAAGCAGGCCGCACCAGACCAACGCAGCTGATTTGGCAGCCCGATCTCCCTGCCACACAGGAATAAATCCACAGCTGAGTTCACGTAGTATAGCCTGGTTATCTAAGTTTAAGACAACAATCATTAATATCAGAGATGGAAAGAGATGAAGAAACATTAACAAACTAGATTGAAGCCAAATTATAATACATAACCTACCACTCTAGTCATAAATACATTCCGGAATAATGCACACTAACACTTATAAGTTATGACATAATATAAGTTATACAAAAAAAACCTGATTCTCCTGAGTCTAAATAAATTCCGGAATTACGAAAACTACCGCTTATAAGTTGTAACATCATATAAGTTATACCATTGAACGTAACAGAATTTAAACAGTGACTTCGACAAAAGTCTGTCCCATCAAATTTAAAAGTATATAGGAGGGTTGTTGCTTCATTTATCAGTAACTGTGTAAACTAATCAAGGATGTTATAATATACAGGAACTCATAATGTATTGGAAAACAAAGAGACAAAAATACCCATAATCATAAATAGGTCTAAGCATATTATAAAGTGACCGGTATATATACTAGCAAAGAGCTGAATATCACAAAAACGTGGCATAGTCCGTGTATTCATTCATACCCTGTGGCAGTAAGGTGCCTAGCTTTATAATCCAACGGCATTCTCGTTGTAACAAAGACCTCTCCAAGTCTCCACCACGAATGCCTAAAGATAATTGCAAATACCTAAGGTGACTGGGATCGGAGCGGTAGTTTTCATAATTCCGGAATGTATTTCGGCTCAGGAGAATCAGGTTTTTTTTTGTATAACTTATATTATGTAACAACTTATAGTGTGCATTATTCCGGAATGTATTTATAACTAGAGTGGTAGATTATGTTTATAATTTGGCTTCAATCTCGTTTGTTGATGTTTCTTCATCTCTTTCCTCCATCTGTGATATTAATGATTGTTGTCTTAAACTTATGCTGCGGCCCAGCTGCCTGCGCTGCACGCGCGTCTGCGAGGCAGGCGGCGCGTGCAGCCGAGTTCCCCGGTCTGCAGAGCTGCAGGGGGAAAGACAGGGGGGGCGTGACATCACCCGGCAGGTTCGCCCCCATTGGCTGAACTGCCGGGGGGCGTGGCCTAATGCTCCGTCGCGACTCCTGCTCTCAATTTTGTTGAGAGCATGAGTTTCTCTCAGCGCAGCGCCCCCCCCTCACACCGGGCCAGGCCCCATTGTGGGGTGGCTCTTGTCCCTGCAGCATCCACCACAGTGGGCGCTGCAGTAGTCAGGGGGGACCTGGCTTTAGATAACCAGGCTATACTATGTGAACACAGCTGTGGATTTATTCCTGTGTGGCAGGGAGATCGGGCTGCCAAATCAGCTGCGTTGGTCTGGTGCGGCAAGCTTTTTATTGGTCTGAAGTCACAGGGGGACGCGACATAAATACATCAAGGGTTCGCTTCCTCCTTAAGCCCCTGGACGAAGCGGTTGGCGAAACGTACGTCGGGGCTTTGCTTTCTGTGTGTACACTCTTAGGCTACGGCCCCAGTGCCTGCGCTGCACGCGTGCCTGCGAGGCTGGCGGCGCGTGCAGCCGAATTCCCCAGTCTGCAGTGAGCTGCAGGGGGACTGACAGGGAAGGGTGATGGGGGCGCGGCCATGACGTCACCCGGCAGGTTTACCCTCACTGGCTGAACCGCCGGGGGCGTGGCCTAGCGCTCCATCGCCCGTGTCCATCTCAATTTTCGGGTCTGGAAGAAAAACTCGACACGCAGCGCGGCGGCCCCCCTCGCAGCAGGCCCGGCCCATTGAGAGGCGGCTCTTGTCCCAGCAGCGCCCGCCATAGCGAGCATTGCAGTAGCCAGTGGGGACCAAGCCTAAGTAACCTCTGTGGCTTCTACACCTATTCCAGATTCCTGGCGTTCAGCAGTGATTTGGCGGCCATTTTTATCAGCACGCCTCTCATCAGCCGTTCCAGCTCTTTGATGTCAGCTGAGGCTAAGTGTAGACTCGGCGATGCTCCAGTATACTCACCTTTTATAGAGCGTTTGGATTTCCATTGAAGGTTTCCAGGCAGTGGAGTTGTCGCTGTGAACTTATAGTTCTGGACTGCTTTTTGGGATTTTTTCTCTGTGCTGTTTTTATTGCATAGTCATTTACACATTTAACAGATGATGTGGTTTTCACTTCACTTACCAAATGGATGCTAGGGATCGTTGTACCCCAGGTGTATATATATGCTGCAGGTTGAGGGTTTGCTCCTGTTCCATCATTACTTTATATTGACCGGCCGGTCATGTAGGTGGGAGGCTGAATGAATGCCTCATCACCCTCAACTTAGATTCAATAGCATTACAGTATGTGTGCTATATTTGTATTATTGAGCTGCTTCTTTCATCTAGGGGTGCTAGCCTTATTGTTGTAATTTTTGAGGTACTAGAGACTGATTTAAAATATATTTTGTGTGATGTTATCATTAATAAATGTATATATTTTGTATACCTGAGTGCTTTTTGAGGGACACTATCTTCTTTCGTTTGCATATTCAATTTATCCCCAGCACCGTCAACAGCTACTAACACTACAGCGTATTTTGTCTGATATAGGTACAATTTATATGTGAGGTCAGTAGCAGGTATTCTATCCATTATATATATATATATATATATATATATATATATATATATATATATATATATATATATATATATACACACACACACACACACACACACACACACACATATATACATATATACATACACATTATATACTGTACATACACGACTCACACCCCACCCAATAATACAGATCATCAGGGATGTACAGACACACACACAAGGTGACAAAGATAGACATACACAAACACACAGATGCTTGGAGAGTTATTCTTCCGGTCTTTCTAGGTGTCAATGTATTGAGGTGACTGAGCGGTCATATGGAGCAATAAGAGGAGTTATGGGGAGCGGTCATATGGAGCAATAGGAGGAGTTATAGGGAGAGGTTATATGGAGTAAGGAGAAGTTATAGGGAGCGGTCATATGGAGTAATAGGAGAAGTTATAGGGAGAGGTTATATGGAGCAATAGGAGCGGTTATATGGTGCAATAGGAGGAGTTATAGAGAGAGGTTATATGGGGCAATAGGAGGAGTTATAGGGAGCGTTATATGGAGCAATAGGAGCAGTTATAGGGAGCGGTTATATGGAGCGTTATATGGTGCAATAGGAGGAGTTATATGGAGCAATAGGAGGAGTTATAGGGAGGGGTTATATGGAGCAATAGGAGGAGTTATAGGGAGCGTTATATGGAGCAATAGGAGGAGTTATAGGGAGAGGTTATATGGAGCAATAGGAGGAGTTATAGGGAGAGGTTATATGGAGCGTTATATGGTGCAATAGGAGGAATTTTAGTGAAACACGTCAGTTTCATACAGCCAGTCTTGATCTAGTACTAACAGGATGGGAAAGTAAGAGGTGAGTGGGAATAAGGTTCAGGGGATGAGGATAAGGTTCACAGGGAGCAGTGGGGGGTATATAGAAAGCACTCACCCTGGGACTACTGATCGGACTGATGGAGAGTCCAGAAGAAGCACCACTGATAGAGCGTGACCTGCATGAGAGAGAGTTGTACAGTTTATAACAGGCATACTTGTTACTGATGTATAAGACAAAGTGCACCTACAGGTCATTGCTGGGGCAGCTTCTTGTCTGAGTTGGGCTATTGTTTAATATTTTCACCTGTCTTTACCGTGCCATCTTGATAAGCCTGGGTGCTGGCACTGGGATAGATAGTAGCTAGGTAGATATGTCCCTCCTCTGCCTGTGCTGCGGGTGGATGAGTCGATAGGTAGGTAGTTATGTCTCACCTCTGCCCGTGCTGTGCCATCTCGATGGCCCTGCGCGCAGGCACCGGGGACCCACCGTCCGTTCCACTCAGAACCTCCATGGACTTTCTCTCTGGCCTCCTCTTCCCGTGACGGGTTAGCATGGGAGAGTCCACTCGCTTCCGGGGGGGGTCTGTCGGGAAGAGGAGAGAATGATCAGTGGGACCCCCAACCACAGGGAAGAGGGGCAATGAGCAAGACACAGAGCTAAGTGCCTTCTACTAAGATCCTCGTGTCTGAGTTATCTTGCTTATATCTGCCCTTGGAGATAGGTCCTTTAGTTTACGGATATTTCTCCTTCGGAGGCAGCAGAATCTTACCAACATCTGCCCTCGGGGGCAGGTCCTCGTCTTCCTGGCTGGGGTATCTCTCCTTCCGATCCAGCAGCAGGAAATAGATCATCTTCTCCTGGTTTTCTCTGAGGGAGAAGTGACGAGGAATCAGAATTCACCCTGCAGATAATCCACACTCAACCATTCCCCATATCTGTTCCTATTGTTCCAAATAACTCCTCCAGTTGCTCCATATAACGATCCCTATAACTCCTCCTATTGCTCCATATAACCCCTCCCTATAACTCCTCCTATTGCTCCATATAACCCCTCCCTATAACTCCTCCTATTGCTCCATATAACCTCTCCCTATATCTCCTCCTATTGCTCCATATAACCTCTCCCTATAACTCCTCCTATTGCCCCATATAACCTCTCCCTATCACTCCTCCTATTGCCCCATATAACCCCTCCCTATAACTCCTCCTATTGCTCCATATAACGCTCCCTATAACCCCTCCTATTGCCCCATATAACCGCTCCCTATAACTCCTCCTATGGCTCCCTATAACTCCTCCTATTGCTCCATATAACCTCTCCCTATAACTCCTCCTATTGCCCCATATAACCGCTCCCTATAACGGCTCCTATTGCCCCATATAACCGCTCTCTATAACTCCTCCTATTGCTCCATATAATGCTTCATATAACTCCTCCTATTGATCCATATTACCACTCCCTATAACTCCTCCTATTGCTCCATATAACCTCTCCCTATAACTCCTCCTTTTGCTCCATATAACCTCTCCCTATAACGCCTCCTATTGCTCCATATAACTGCTCCCTATATCTCCTCCTATTGCTTCATATATCCCCTCCCTATATCTCCTTCTATTGCTCCATATATCCCCTCCCTATATCTCCTCCTATTGCTCCATATAACTGCTCCCTATAACTCCTCCTATTGCTCCATATAACCGCTCCCTATAACTTCTCCTATTGCTCCATATAACCCCTCCCTATAACTCCTCCTATTGCCCCATATAACCTCCCTATAACTCCTCCTGTTGCCCCATATAACCTCTCCCTATAACTCCACCTATTGCTCCATATAACCCCTCCCTATAACTCCTCCTATTGCTGCATATAACCTCTCCCTATAACTCCTCCTATTGCTCCATATAACCTCTCCCTATAACTCCTCCTATTGCTGCATATAACCGCTCCCTATAACTCCTCCTATTGCCCCATATAACCCCTCCCTATAACTCCTCCTATTGCCCCATATAACCCCTCCCTATAACTCCTCCTATTGCTCCATATAACCTCTCCCTATAACTCCTCCTATTACTCCATATAACCTCTCCCTATAACTCCACCTATTGCTCCATATAATCTCTCCCTATAACTCCTCCTATTGCCCCATATAACCTCTCCCTATAACTCCTCCTATTGCTCCATATAACCGCTCCCTATAACTCCTCCTAATGCTGCATATAATCTCTCCCTATAACTCCTCCTATTGCTGCATATAACCTCTCCCTATAACTCCTCCTATTGCTGCATATAACCGCTCCCTATAACGCCTCCTATTGCTCCATATAACCGCTCCCTATAACTCCTCCTATTGCTGCATATAATCTCTCCCTATAACTCCTCCTATTGCTCCATATAACCGCTCCCTATAACTCCTCCTATTGCTGCATATAATCTCTCCCTATAACGCGTCCTATTGCTCCATATAACCGCTCCCTATAACTCCTCCTATTGCTGCATATAATCTCTCCCTATAACTCCTCCTATTGCTCCATATAACCCCTCCCTATAACTCCTCCTATTGCTGCATATAATCTCTCCCTATAACGCGTCCTATTGCTCCATATAACCCCTCCCTATAACTCCTCCTATTGCTGCATATAACCTCTCCCTATAACTCCTCCTATTGCTGCATATAATCTCTCCCTATAACTCCTCCTATTGCTGCATATAATCTCTCCCTATAACTCCTCCTATTGCACCATATAACCGCTCCCTATAACTCCTCCTATTGCTGCATATAATCTCTCCCTATAACTCCTCCTATTGCTCCATATAACCCCTCCCTATAACTCCTCCTATTGCTCCATATAACCGCTCCCTATAACTCCTCCTATTGCTGCATATAATCTCTCCCTATAACTCCTCCTATTGCTGCATATAATCTCTCCCTATAACTCCTCCTATTGCACCATATAACCGCTCCCTATAACTCCTCCTATTGCTGCATATAATCTCTCCCTATAACTCCTCCTATTGCTCCATATAACCCCTCCCTATAACTCCTCCTATTGCTCCATATAACCGCTCCCTATAACTCCTCCTATTGCTGCATATAATCTCTCCCTATAACTCCTCCTATTGCTCCATATAACCGCTCCCTATAACTCCTCCTATTGCTCCATATAACCGCTCCCTATAACTCCTCCTATTGCTGCATATAATCTCTCCCTATAACTCCTCCTATTGCTCCATATAATCTCTCCCTATAACTCCTCCTATTGCTGCATATAATCTCTCCCTATAACTCCTCCTATTGCTCCATATAACCCCTCCCTATAACTCCTCCTATTGCTCCATATAACCGCTCCCTATAACTCCTCCTATTGCTGCATATAATCTCTCCCTATAACTCCTCCTATTGCTCCATATAACCGCTCCCTATAACTCCTCCTATTGCTGCATATAATCTCTCCCTATAACTCCTCCTATTGCTCCATATAACCCCTCCCTATAACTCCTTCTATTGCTGCATATAACCGCTCCCTATAACTCCTTCTATTACTCCATATAACCGCTCCCTATAACTCATCCTATTGCCCCATATAACCGCTCCCTATAACTCCTCCTATTGCTCCATATAACCCCTCCCTATAACTCCTCCTATTGCTCCATATAACCCCTCCCTATAACTCCTCCTATTGCTCCATATAACCGCTCCCTATAACTCCTCCTATTGCTGCATATAACACCTCCCTATAACTCCTCCTATTGCTCCATATAACCGCTCCCTATAACTCCTCCTATTGCTGCATATAATCTCTCCCTATAACGCGTCCTATTGCTCCATATAACCGCTCCCTATAACTCCTCCTATTGCTGCATATAATCTCTCCCTATAACTCCTCCTATTGCTCCATATAACCCCTCCCTATAACTCCTCCTATTGCTGCATATAATCTCTCCCTATAACGCGTCCTATTGCTCCATATAACCCCTCCCTATAACTCCTCCTATTGCTGCATATAACCTCTCCCTATAACTCCTCCTATTGCTGCATATAATCTCTCCCTATAACTCCTCCTATTGCTGCATATAACCTCTCCCTATAACTCCTCCTATTGCTGCATATAACCTCTCCCTATAACTCCTCCTATTGCTGCATATAACCTATATATATATATTTATATATATATATATATCCCATGTATGCATGTATGTTATCCCCCTGCCCCCTGCCCCCTGCTCTCACTCGTCAGACAGCAGATCCTGCAGTAGTTTGTTGCGGTCTCTGAAGCAGCCGAGGGAATGCATACTGTCCAGCACGTCCGGGTCCACGTCCTCCACCGACGGCAGAGACCCCATCTTTACCTTCCTGGGGACCGCCTGCTCTGGCTCCGGCTCGTTCTTCCCCCCACTGCGGGGACAGCATGGCTATCTGTCACTGTGCTTCATGTGTACACACACATAGCTATCTGTCACTGTGCTTCATGTGTACACACATAGCTATCTGTCACTGTGCTTCATGTGTACACACACATAGCTATCTGTCACTGTGCTTCATGTGTACACACACATAGCTATCTGTCACTGTGCTTCATGTGTACACACACATAGCTATCTGTCACTGTGCTTCATGTGTACACACACATAGCTATCTGTCACTGTGCTTCATCTGTACACACACATAGCTATCTGTCACTGTGCTTCATGTGTACACACACATAGCTATCTGTCACTGTGCTTCATGTGTACACACACATAGCTATCTGTCACTGTGCTTCATCTGTACACACACATAGCTATCTGTCACTGTGCTTCATGTGTACACACACATAGCTATCTGTCACTGTGCTTCATGTGTACACACACATAGCTATCTGTCACTGTGCTTCATGTGTACACACACATAGCTATCTGTCACTGTGCTTCATGTGTACACACACATAGCTATCTGTCACTGTGCTTCATGTGTACACACACATAGCTATCTGTCACTGTGCTTCATGTGTACACACACATAGCTATCTGTCACTGTGCTTCATGTGTACACACACACATAGCTATCTGTCACTGTGCTTAAAGAGGCAATCCAAGCCTGCAAATTGTTTTTAATATAAGACTGAAGCAGGGGGTCTCCGGATCTGAACCCCGTTAATTGCAGCCCTGGGGACCCCCTGCTCCCGGAGATTATCATCTCTGAGTTAGGTGCTGGTAGCCGCTCTCCTCGGGTTCCCAATATGTCCGCTGTTCAAAGATTGCAGCTTCCTATTGGCCTGCAGGACGCACAATGTCATCGGTGAGAATTCCTATTGGCCCATGTGACACGGGAGCTTTAAACGTTAAAGCCGAGCCAGCTCAGCCGGAGTGGCTACCGGCGCCTAGTTCGGAGGTAAGTATCTCCTGAAGCACGGGGTCCCCGGAGCGGAAATTAACGGGGTTCAACTCTGGAGATCCCTGCTTCTATCATATATATATATATATATATATATATATATATATATATATATATATATATATATATATATATATATATATATATATATATATATTATTTTTTAATGTGCATAAAAATTCCTAGGCTGGTATTGCTCCTTTAATGTGCGCACACACGGCTATCTGTCACTGTGCTTAATTTCCACACATACAACGTGATCTGTCGCTATACTTCATGTGCATAGACACAGTTATCTGTCATTGTGCTTCATGTGCACACACACACACACACACGACCATCTGCCACTGCTTTATGTGCACATATGGCTATCTGTCGGTGTCCAAAAAAAAAAAAACCCCATACTGGATCAGCACTCAAAAAATAAATAAGAGAAAGTGACTCACGTTTTCCTTTTGGTCTCGATAAGTTTCTTCTTTAATGTATCAACCCCCCTCCCCCCCAGTAGCAATACAGAAAAAATATCAGCACCCCCCGGGGAAGGTAAGTCGGCAGACACACACTGTTACATGTGCAAACTGCAGCAACGTTTCAAGGCCTCCAGGCCCCTTAGTGAAGCCTGACACACATATACCAGTATTGTGCACATATAACATTGTGTGTCTGCTCACTTTTCCTTCCCTGTGTGTTTTCCTTGCCCTGTCGGTGCCGATATTGTTTCTCTACTGCTGCTGCCTTTGGCTAGGTAGGTCCCCAGTGGCCGCGGCTGCGCGCGCGACGGCGTGCGTGCCGCACACAAGATACAACCTTCTATGGGGCAGACCCCAGTCGGCGTGTGCGTGCGACGCGCGACCGCCTTGGCCATTTTGGTCCTTTGGCGCGACGGCCGAACAGTGGCCACGTCACGGCGGCTGTTCAGCCAATGAGGGCCAACCAGCTGCGTGACGTCATGGCCGCGCCCCACCACTCCCACCCCCCCGTCGCGATCTCCTGCAGCTGAACCGCAGATCGCGGCTTTCACCCGTGCATGCGCCGCCAGGCGTGCGTGCAGCAGTGATCACTGGGGCCGAACCCTAAGATACATTAAAGAAGAAAGTGGATGAAACCAAAAGGAAAACGTGATTTTATCATTTTCTCTTATTTATTTTTTGAGTGCTGATCCAGTATGGTTTCCTTGTATTTGTATGCATCCAGCGGTACAGATACAGGATCCTAGCACCTAAGTTATATAAGACATGGTGAGAGCTGGTTCGTTCCATTTTATTTGATCTGTCAGTGTGCTCTGTTTGCTTTACCGTTGGTATTGTTAGTTACATGTGTTTGCATACACCTCTTACTTTGTGTCTGGCACCAGCTTCACGTTGCATAGCCTATAACCAAGCTCTCACTGGTGAGACCCAAAATGTCAAAACAGCTGTCTGTGAGGAGGGTTACTGGCTATGGACTTGTTTAACCCAGGCTGTGCTGAAAAGCCGGGTAATACGGCAGGCATAGGCTTATAGGGATCCGTGTTAAAATGGACAAGAAGCACAAAAAGTGTGTGCTCATTACCCAGAATCCCTGGCGGCAGCGGAAGCATTGTATGCTAAGAGATAATGGGGACAGGCCGGGCTGCAGACATGTGAATGTGCTCACACAGGGTATTTGTATTTGCACACAGTATTATTTATAACTAAATACACTGATTGATGAAGGTTATATTACTTAACAGACTCAATTAGAAAGTTTCCAGTCCGTCTTTGCTGCATTCATGCGTCCTGTGTATGTTTTTACTCTGGCGTCGTGGGATGCCCAGACAATGACGCTCAGCACTGAGGGGCGGATCAGAGAACGAGA
>NC_134494.1:20323054-20350554 GCF_040206685.1 Ascaphus truei | reverse complement strand
ACCCCACCAGGAAACTTGTTCTGCGCACTCTCTACTATTCTATTACTACCCACCATATACAGACTCATGCAGCTCTATCACTACTTCTCAACCCTGCCCTACTGCACTGTTTCTTGCATGTGCTAGCACACACGCACACTCAAATACACATACACGCACACACCAACCTGTTCCTACATCACACAGCACGCACATCCAAATTCCTGCCATGTGCAGTGCCCCTGTTCAATGTGCCTCACTCCCAACTCCTTCCCCGCACACACCCCATTCCTGCACACCCTGCTCCTGCCCAAACACCCCATTCCTGCCCTGTACACCCTGTTCCTGCCCCGTACAAAAATAGAAACGAGGCAGAGCATTGCCAAAAGTGATTCGGAGGAGGCTCCCATTAGAAAAATAGAAAAGTTTATTGGATCATCATAGACCCCTGATGCAGTAACAACGCACCTACGCGTTTCGGGCCATGAGCCCTTTATCAAGGTGTCATGGTGCACCTTGATAAAGGGCGCACGGCCCGAAACGCATAGGTGCGTTGTTACTGCATCAGGGGTCTATGATGATCCAATAAACTTTTCTATTTTTCTAATGTGAGCCTCCTCCGAATCACTTTTGGCAATGCTCTGCCTCGTTTCTATTTTTGTTCACCTGCCTTTGACAGATTCTGCATGCCGCTTGATCTTCAGTATGGACTCCTTAGATGGACAGGAGACGTGGATACCCACTGAGTGAGTCATTTCAGCCCTGTTTCCATATTTATGGTTCATTATTCAGTCGGGGGACATATATTTTACTTATATTATTGTGTTTGTGCCATTGGCAGCACTAGGTACCAGTTCCCCACTCCCTGGCTATGGGATGCTGATATCTTTTACAATTTATGCGAAGTCCAATTGAGGAGTGTTTATACAATTATATGGATACAATTAATCCTTGAAGCCCTGGTTTGTCTTACCGCTACTCCTGCCCCGTACACCTCGTTCCTGCCCTACACACTCCATTCCTGCACCGCACACCCCGTTCCCACTCCGCACACTCTGGTACTTACCCTCATTCCCTATTCCTGCCCCGCACACCCCGTTCCTGCCCTCACTCCCCGTTCCTGCCTCATACACACATTCCTGCCCCGCACTCCCCATTCTTGACCCGCACAACCCATTCTTGCCCCACACACCCCATTCTCACCCCGAACACACCGTGTTTTGCCGTCAACAAACACCCCGTTCCTGCCCCGCACACCCCGTCCCTCACCGCCAGCCGCTTCATTGGCTCCACCTCGATCATCCCGCACAGCAGGTTCTGGCACTCGGGGGGGATGAAGTGCGGCATGTGAAAGACCCCCCTCTTCACCTTCTCCAGAAGCTGCCGCAAGTTATCGTCATCAAACGGGAGCGCGCCCTGCATGGGGGGGGGGGGCAAAAAGCAAAGGGTCAGGCCCACCCAATGACAGTAACGTGTTCAATGGGTTAAAGAATCAGTCCCATGTTGGACCAAAGTGACCCAATGACAGCAACGTGTTTAATGGGTTAAAGGGTCAGTCCCACGTACGAGCAAAGTGACCCAATGACTGGGACATATTTAATGGGTTAAAGAATCAGTCTCACGTAGGAGCAAAGTGACCTAATGACAGTGACGTGTTTCATGAGTTAAAGCAGGGGTCTCAAACTCTATCCTCAAGGGCCACCTTGAAGACTGAGCCACTGATTGAGCCACCTCTGCAGAAGCAGGGATATCCTTAAAACCTGGCATGTTGGTGGCACTTGAGGACTGAGTTTGAGACCCCTGGGTTAAAGGGTCAGTCCTATGTTGGACAAAGTGACCTAATGGCAGTGACCTGTATAATGCATCAGTCCCACTATGACCACACAGTTCTAATGACGGGGTGTGTGCAGTTAGCCCTTTCAGTGAAGGAGGTCTGATCCCATCAGAGGGTCTCACCACGAGCAGAGCGAAGAGGATGACCCCGCAGCTCCAGATGTCAGCCTTCCTGCCATCGTACTTCTCGCCCTGCGCAGAGGAGGCAGAGTTAGGCATGGTGCTGCAGAGCGCTACGCAATGCTCTGCAGAGGGGGTGGTGGGGAGGGGGGGGGGCAGGAAGAGAGAGGAACTTACCCTGATCACCTCGGGGCAGGCGTAATGCGGAGACCTAGGGGAGAGATGGAGAGGGGGGGTGAAGTATTTTCTCTGTGTAACTTCAGCTCCCTGTGCCCCCTGCTCTGCTGATCTTTCCCTGTGCCTCACACTCTCTTCCCCTGTGCCTCATGCTCTCGCTTTCACTGTGACGGTGCCTCACGTTCTCTCTCTCTTTGTACATCAAGCTCTCTTTTTCTGTGCCTCATACGCTCTTTTCCTGTGCTTCACACACTCTTTTTCCCTGTGCTTCGCGCACGCTCTCTCTTCTCCTGTGCCTCGCGCACGCTCTCTATTCTCCTGTGCCTCGCATGCTCTCTCTTCTCCTGTGCCTCACGCTCCCTTCTTCTCCTGTTTCACTTTCCCTCTCTTTTCCCTGTGCCCACTCCACTCACCCGTGGCTCGTTTCCACTGAAGTGTCCACCTGGTGCCTACTCCACTAGGTTCCTGCCGTACTCACCCACAGCTGGTCTCCAGCATGCTGTCTCCGACCTGCAGAGAGGCCATCCCGAAATCTGCGATGCGGATATTATTCCTCTCGTCTAAGAGGAGGTTCTCTGGCTTCAGATCCCTGTGGCTGAGGAAGGGATATTAACAGGAGAAAGGAGAGAGAGATCAGAGAGTAGAGAAAAAGAGGGACACTCTGTATTAGATGCACAGCTACCGGGGCTACACCCTCTGTATTAGACAGTCCGCTCTCTGTATTAAACAGTACATTTTCTGCATTAGAAAGTCAGCTCTCTGTATCAGACAGTACGTTCCCAAGGCTTGTTCTCTATATTAGGTAGTCAAATCTGTATTAAGACTACAGGGGCTGCACTCTCTGTATTAGACAGTCAGTCCTCTGTATTAAGACTGTCAGCTCCCGGGGTGCTTTCTGTATTAGACAGCAGGTTCTCTGTGTTTATGCAATTGGCTCTCTGTTTTGGGCATGGGGATCTCTGTGTGGGGCACGCGGCTCTCTGTGTGGGGCACGCGGCTCTCTATGTGGGGCATGGGGATCTCTGTGTTGGGCACGGGGATCTCTGTGTTGGGCACGGGGATCTCTCTGTTGGGCACGCAGCTCTCTGTGTGGGGCACGCGGCCCTCTGTGTGGGGCACGGGGATCTCTGTGTTGGGCACGCGGCTCTCTGTGTGGGGCACGCGGCTCTCTGTGTGGGGCACGCGGCTCTCTGTGTGGGGCACGCGGCTCTCTGTGTGGGGCACGGGGCTCTCTGTGTGGGGCACGGGGCTCTCTGTGTGGGGCACGCGGCTCTCTGTGTGGGGCACGCGGCTCTCTGTGTGGGGCACAGGGCTCTCTGTGTGGGGCACGCGGCTCCCTGTGTGGGGCACGCGGCTCTCTGTGTGGGGCACAGGGCTCTCTGTGTGGGGCACGCGGCTCTCTGTGTGGGGCACGCGGCTCTCTGTGTGGGGCACGCGGCTCTCTGTGTGGGGCACGCGGCTCTCTGTGTGGGGCACGCGGCTCTCTGTGTGGGGCACGCGGCTCTCTGTGTGGGGCACGCGGCTCCCTGTGTGGGGCACGGGGATCTCTGTGTTGGGCACGCGGCTCTCTGTGGTGGGGTACGCGGCTCTCTGTGTGGGGCACGCGGCTCTCTGTGTGGGGCACGCGGCTCTCTGTGTGGGGCACGCGGCTCTCTGTGTGGGGCACGCGGCTCTCTGTGTGGGGCACGCGGCTCTCTGTGTGGGGCACGCGGCTCCCTGTGTGGGGCACGGGGATCTCTGTGTTGGGCACGCGGCTCTCTGTGGTGGGGTACGCGGCTCTCTGTGTGGGGCACGCGGCTCTCTGTGTGGGGCACGCGGCTCTCTGTGTTGGGCACAGGGATCTCTGTGTGGGGCACGCGGCTCTCTGTGTTGGGCACGCGGCTCTCTGTGTTGGGCACGCGGCTCTCTGTGTTGAGCACGCGGCTCTCTGTGTGGGGCACGCGGCTCTCTGTGTGGGGCACGGGGATCTCTGTGTGGGGCACGGGGATCTCTGTGTGGGGCACGGGGATCTCTGTGTTGGGCACGCGGCTCTCTGTGTTGGGCACGCGGCTCTCTGTGTGGGGCACGGGGATCTCTGTGTTGGGCACGCGGCTCTCTGTGTGGGGCACGCGGCTCTCTGTGTTGGGCACGGGGATCTCTGTGTTGGGCACGCGGCTCTCTGTGTTGGGCACGCGGCTCTCTGTGTTGAGCACGCGGCTCTCTGTGTGGGGCACGGGGATCTCTGTGTTGGGCACGCGGCTCTCTGTGTTGGGCACGCGGCTCTCTGTGTGGGGCACGGAGATCTCTGTGTGGGGCATGCGGCTCTCTGTGTGGGGCACGGGGATATCTGTGTTGGGCACGGGGATCTCTGTGTGGGGCACAGGGATCTCTGTGTGGGGCACGGGGATATCTGTGTTGGGCACGCGGCTCTCTGTGTGGGGCACGGGGATCTCTGTGTGGGGCACGCGGCTCTCTGTGTGGGGCACAGGGATCTCTGTGTGGGGCACGGGGATCTCTGTGTTGGGCACGCGGCTCTCTGTATTAGGCTGTCCTGGGCTGCCCCCTCACCAGATGGAGTGGCTGTGACAGAAGTCTAGCGCAGAGATGATCTGACGGAAGAATTTGCGAGCTTCCTTCGGGGTGAGGCGCCCTTTCTTCACCAGGTAGTCAAACAGCTCTCCCCCAGACACATGCTCCAGGACCAGGTATCTGCGGGGAACGGGGGACAGAGGGAGGGCACAAAGAGAGTGGGCACGGAGAAGAGCAAAGGTAGTGAAAAAGGGTACTCTGAGAATGAGAAGGATTGGGCAGAAAGGGGGGGGGGAGGATGAAGTGGTGGTGAGAGGAGCAGAGAAGGGAATGTAGTGTTGAGTCAAAGGGGTGTAGAGATGGGGGAGTGGGGGACACATGTGGGAAGGAAATCTCAGAGGGCGGAGGGATATGGCAGTGAAGAGACGCTGGGCGGGCAGACAGAGGGCACTGAAAGAAGTATAATACTCACAGGTATTTCTTGTTCTCGTAGACGTCGTGTAGCTTTAAGACGTGCGGATGTTCTATTAGCTTCAGAATAGCAATCTCCCGCTCCACCTAGTGGGCAGGAGCACACTGTCAGTGTATATATATACTGCCTGTACACTGACAGCCATATGCCATCTGCATTTATTTTATTTTTTTATTTATAAAATGTTTTACCAGGAAGTAATACATTGAGAGTTACTTCTCATTCTCAAGTATGTCCTGGGCACAGAGTTATGAGGACAAATACATGGTTACAATACATAGTTACATAAGTGAACAGGGTATACATTATATACAAGACATTGCATGCACAGTAAGAGATAATATATATTAACTAGCAACAGGAGTTAGGATGATATTAACGTTGGTTCTGATCTAGAGCTCAGTCATTGGAAGCTTTAGAAATTTAACCTTGATCCCAAATACCATTGGTACAGTCTTGTCCGTGTTTAAAAACAGCTTGTTTTGGGAAATCGAATTTTCAAGTCTCAAAAAGTCAGATTGAAGTATGTGTTCAAGGTCGGAGAGGCTGGGGGCTGTGTGCGTATAGTATTGTGTCATCTGCATACATGTGTATTGAGGCTCCCTTAAAAGCTGTAGGAAGATCATTGCTGAACACTGAGAAGAGTAGAGGCCCCAGAACAGAGCCCTGCGGGACACCACAGGTGATATCCAGGGGGTTGGAGTTAGAGCCTGAGATGGACACATGCTGGGATCTTCCTGATAGGTAGGAATGAAACCAGTTTAAAGCATGCTTCCCTATTCCAGAGCTCTGGAGTTTGTTAAGCAGGATAGCATGATCAACTGTGTCAAAAGCCTTTGCAAAAGCTAGGAATACTGCACCAGTGAGTTGTCCCTGTTCTATTCCACACTAGATCTCATTGCAAACTTTTAGCAGGGTAGTTACCGTGGAGTGTTTGGGGCGAAATCCAGATTGGAATTTGCTAGGAAAATTTGTCTTGGTATAGTAATCGCTTAATTGGGAGTGAACACATTTTTCCATGACTTTGAATAGTATTGGGAGAGGAGAGATTGGCCTGTAGTTTGAGACAGTGTTTTTGTCCCCAGTTTTGAAGATAGGGACAACTCTGGCAGTTTTCCAGGCCTTAGGGATATGGCCTGAAGACAGAAAATAGTTGACTATGAAGCCATTGGTTTGGCAATGGCTGGGGCACCAAGTCTTAGGAACTTAGATTGCAGTAAGTCAGGTCCACATTGGCTGCTTAGTTTTAATTTGAGGAGCGCTTGTGTAAACTCCTCTTCGGATACTAGGACAAATTGAAAATTGTGAGCAGTGTTGGGAGAGGGTGGGGCTATAGGGGTACTCACAGAGTGAGGTTCATGTTTGTGGTTTGGGTTGTGTTTCGCTAATAAGTTAGTAGCACACCCCACAAAGTAATCATTGAATGCATTTGCAATGTCAGTGGGGTTTGTCAGAGTAATATCCTTCTTAGTGATATTAGATGGTTGTTAATGGCTAGAAATTCCAAAGCCAGGGTGTGCAGCGCACAGCAGTAAAGGAGGAGCAGGTCTTGCAGAAAAATAAGTCCTTTATTCAACAATTCATAATGTGAGACAGCAGCAAACCTTCAACGCGTTTCGTTCCGAGGAACTTTATCAAGAAGTGCTGTATAAGTTAAAACCAACAGTTTAAATACAGCTGACTGCCTAATCTCGCGCCAAATCGTGACGTCATGAGATGTATGTTAACCAGTGAGAATCGTAGTCTTCGCGCATGCGCGCGGCGCCAGAATACTCTATGTCCATCTCTATGGTATAACTGGTCCCCGCGCATGCGCGCGACGCCAGAGTGATAGGGATCCCCTGCTACTGTCAGCCGTGTCATACAGGAGACACACGCCCATCCAGGCGGTTCCAACATGATGCGCGCCTCTGACTACTACAGGGTAACACCCCCTCCTCCATGCCCCGCGCATGCGCTGAGACTTCCCCATATTAATAAATTAATAAATCTCATCCCTACCCAACAGCAGGGTACAAAGGATGTGGTTGTATGGGAAACTAACAACAATTGTTGAACTGGGGGATATGAGGCAGTAAGCTGTATTATCCTATCCTATAACAGGCGGATGACGTCAGTTCCGGTTTCCGGATCCGGTGAGACGCACCGGTGACATGCACGCCGATACACAGGGGAGGCAGAGAGAACACGCTTCGCTTGCCGAGATCCAGATCGCAGGATCTAAATGCTTTTTTAAATCTACTACCATGTGAGTGTATCCCTTACCACTTGCCTGCTTTTTATAAATTGTCCTTCCAGTCTGCACTATGTCCGTTTCTTTTATAAATAAGGTCTCCAGAAGCTCCTGGTGTTAATCATCCTTGGTGGGCTGAGATTTAAAGATACCTTTTTGTGAACAGCACTCACTATATGTTTGTGAGTATTTTGCACACAGACCTCTTATGACTATATGAACTCACGAATTATCACGTATACTGCACCATCAGACTTTTTTTCTGTTTTCCATGGCTTGCGCTTCCCGATGACTTACACCTCTTCAATCTACATGGGATCGTGAGAAGGATCCTCCACTGGGTTATAGCGGCATCCATATTTGTTTGTATTGGTATCACCTTTATATTACTTTATTACACTGTTTATTACACTGTTTATTACACCTAGTAAGATGGGGCTTTAGGCAGGTTGTATTTTATTTGGTTATTCTAGAGCGCCACTATTGATAATTTTGTTTGTATCTCTTTAACACATGAAACATGACACTTCCATTACTACGTGGGACTGACTCTTTAACCCATGAAACATGCCAGTACCATTCCTACTTGGGACTGACTCTTTAACCCATGAAACATGTCACTTCCATTACTACGTGGGACTGACTCTTTAACCCATGAAACATGTCACTTCCATTACTACGCGGGACTGACTCTTTAACCCATGAAACATGCCACTTCCATTACTACGCGGGACTGACTCTTTAACCCATGACACATGCCACTTCCATTACTACGTGGGACTGACTCTTTAACCCATGAAACATGTCACTTCCATTACTACGTGGGACTGACTCTTTAACCCATGAAACATGTCACTTCCATTCCTACGTGGGACTGACTCTTTAACCCATGAACCTAGTCACTTCCATTCCTACGTGGGACTGACTCTTTAACCCATGAAACATGCCACTTCCATTACTACGCGGGACTGACTCTTTAACCCATGAAACATGTCACTTCCATTACTACGTGGGACTGACTCTTTAACCCATGAAACATGCCACTTCCATTACTACGCGGGACTGACTCTTTAACCCATGAAACATGCCACTTCCATTACTACGCGGGACTGACTCTTTAACCCATGACACATGTCACTTCCATTACTACGCGGGACTGACTCTTTAACCCATGACACATGTCACTTCCATTACTACGTAGGACTGACTCTTTAACCCATGAAACATGTCACTTCCATTACTACGTGGGACTGACTCTTTAATCCATGAAACATGTCAGTACCATTACTACGTGGGACTGACTCTTTAACCCATGAAACACGTAACTTCCATTACTACGTGGGACTGACTCTTTAACCCATGAAACATGTCACTTCCATTACTACGGGAGACTGACTCTTTAACCCATGAAACATGACACTTCCATTACTATGTGGGACTGACTCTTTAACCCATGACACGTCACTTCCATTACTAAGTGGGACTGACTCTTTAACCCATGACACGTCACTTCCATTACTAAGGGGGACTGACTCTTTAACCCATGTCACGTCACTTCCATTACTAAGTGGGACTGACTCTTTAATCCATGAAACATGTCAGTACCATTACTACGTGGGACTGACTCTTTAACCCATGAAACATGTCACTTCCATTACTACGTGGGACTGACTCTTTAACCCATGAAACATGTCAGTGCCATTACTACGCGGGACTGACTCTTTAACCCATGAAACACGTCACTTCCATTACTAAGTGGGACTGACTCTTTAACCCATGAAACATGTCACTTCCATTACTACGTGGGACTGACTCTTTAACCCATGAAACATGTCACTTCCATTACTACGTGGGACTGACTCTGTAACCCATGAAACATGCCACTTCCATTACTACGCGGGATTGACTCTTTAACCCATGAAACATGTCACTTCCATTACTACGTGGGACTGACTCTTTAACCCATGAAACATGTCACTTCCATTCCTACGCGGGACTGACTCTTTAACCCATGAAACATGCCACTTCCATTACTACGCGGGACTGACTCTTTAACCCATGACACATGTCACTTCCATTACTACGTGGGACTGACTCTTTAACCCATGACACATGTCACTTCCATTACTATGTGGGACTGACTTTTTAACCCATGAAACATGCCACTTCCATTACTACGTGGGACTGACTCTTTAACCCATGACACATGTCACTTCCATTACTACGTGGGACTGACTCTTTAACCCATGAAACACGTCACTTCCATTACTACGCGGGACTGACTCTTTAACCCATGACACATGTCACTTCCATTACTACGTGGGACTGACTCTTTAACCCATGAAACATGCCACTTCCATTACTACGGGAGACTGACTCTGTAACCCATGAAACATGTCACTTCCATTACAACGTGGGACTGACTCTTTAACCCATGAAACATGTCACTTCCATTACAACGTGGGACTGACTCTTTAACCCATGACACATGTCACTTCCATTACTAAGTGGGACTGACTCTTTAACCCAAGACACATGTCACTTCCATCACTAAGTGGGACTGACTCTTTAACCCATCACACGTCACTTCCATTACTACGTGGGACTGACTCTTTAACCCATGAAACATGTCACTTCCATTACTAAGTGGGACTGTCTCTTTAACCCATCACACGTCACTTCCATTACTACACGGGACTGACTCTTTAACCCATGAAACATGTCAGTACCATTACTACGCGGGACTGACTCTTTAACCCATGAAACATGTCACTTCCATTACTACGTGGGACTGACTCTTTAACCCATGAAACATGTCACTTCCATTACTAAGTGGGACTGTCTCTTTAACCCATCACACGTCACTTCCATTACTACGCGGGACTGACTCTTTAACCCATGAAACATGTCAGTACCATTACTAAGTGGGACTGACTCTTTAACCCATCACACGTCACTTCCATTACTACGTGGGACTGACTCTTTAACCCATGAAACATGTCACTTCCATTACTACGTGGGACTGACTCTTTAACCCATGAAACATGTCACTTTCATTACTACGGGAGACTGACTCTTTAACCCATGAAACATGACACTTCCATTACTATGTGGGACTGACTCTTTAACCCATGACACGTCACTTCCATTACTAAGTGGGACTGACTCTTTAACCCATGACACGTCACTTCCATTACTAAGTGGGACTGACTCTTTAACCCATGTCACGTCACTTCCATTACTAAGTGGGACTGACTCTTTAATCCATGAAACATGTCAGTACCATTACTACGTGGGACTGACTCTTTAACCCATGAAACATGTCACTTCCATTACTACGTGGGACTGACTCTTTAACCCATGAAACATGTCAGTGCCATTACTACGCGGGACTGACTCTTTAACCCATGAAACACGTCACTTCCATTACTAAGTGGGACTGACTCTTTAACCCATGAAACATGTCACTTCCATTACTACGTGGGACTGACTCTTTAACCCATGAAACATGTCACTTCCATTACTACGTGGGACTGACTCTGTAACCCATGAAACATGCCACTTCCATTACTACGCGGGATTGACTCTTTAACCCATGAAACATGTCACTTCCATTACTACGTGGGACTGACTCTTTAACCCATGAAACATGTCACTTCCATTCCTACGCGGGACTGACTCTTTAACCCATGAAACATGCCACTTCCATTACTACGCGGGACTGACTCTTTAACCCATGACACATGTCACTTCCATTACTACGTGGGACTGACTCTTTAACCCATGACACATGTCACTTCCATTACTATGTGGGACTGACTTTTTAACCCATGAAACATGCCACTTCCATTACTACGTGGGACTGACTCTTTAACCCATGACACATGTCACTTCCATTACTACGTGGGACTGACTCTTTAACCCATGAAACACGTCACTTCCATTACTACGCGGGACTGACTCTTTAACCCATGACACATGTCACTTCCATTACTACGTGGGACTGACTCTTTAACCCATGAAACATGCCACTTCCATTACTACGGGAGACTGACTCTGTAACCCATGAAACATGTCACTTCCATTACAACGTGGGACTGACTCTTTAACCCATGAAACATGTCACTTCCATTACAACGTGGGACTGACTCTTTAACCCATGACACATGTCACTTCCATTACTAAGTGGGACTGACTCTTTAACCCAAGACACATGTCACTTCCATCACTAAGTGGGACTGACTCTTTAACCCATCACACGTCACTTCCATTACTACGTGGGACTGACTCTTTAACCCATGAAACATGTCACTTCCATTACTAAGTGGGACTGTCTCTTTAACCCATCACACGTCACTTCCATTACTACACGGGACTGACTCTTTAACCCATGAAACATGTCAGTACCATTACTACGCGGGACTGACTCTTTAACCCATGAAACATGTCACTTCCATTACTACGTGGGACTGACTCTTTAACCCATGAAACATGTCACTTCCATTACTAAGTGGGACTGTCTCTTTAACCCATCACACGTCACTTCCATTACTACGCGGGACTGACTCTTTAACCCATGAAACATGTCAGTACCATTACTAAGTGGGACTGACTCTTTAACCCATCACACGTCACTTCCATTACTACGTGGGACTGACTCTTTAACCCATGAAACATGTCACTTCCATTACTACGTGGGACTGACTCTTTAACCCATGAAACATGTCACTTTCATTACTACGGGAGACTGACTCTTTAACCCATGACACGTCACTTCCATTACTACGTGGGACTGACTCTTTAACCCATGAAACATGTCACTTCCATTACTTAGTAGGACTGACTCTTTAACCCATGAAACATGTCACTTCCATCACTAAGTGGGACTGACTCTTTAACCCATCACACGTCACTTCCATTACTACGTGGGACTGACTCTTTAACCCATGAAACATGTCACTTCCATTACTTAGTGGGACTGACTCTTTAACCCATGAAACATGTCACTTCCATCACTAAGTGGGACTGACTCTTTAACCCATCACACGTCACTTCCATTACTATGCGGGACTGACTCTTTAACCCATGAAACATGTCACTTCCATTACTACGTGGGACTGACTCTTTAACCCATGAAACATGCCACTTCCATTACTACGTGGGACTGACTCTTTAACCCATGACACATGTCACTTCCATTACTACGTGGGACTGACTCTTTAACCCATGAAACACGTCACTTCCATTACTACGCGGGACTGACTCTTTAACCCATGACACATGTCACTTCCATTACTACGTGGGACTGACTCTTTGACCCATGAAACATGCCACTTCCATTACTACGGGAGACTGACTCTGTAACCCATGAAACATGTCACTTCCATTACAACGTGGGACTGACTCTTTAACCCATGAAACATGTCACTTCCATTACTTAGTGGGACTGACTCTTTTACCCATGACACATGTCACTTCCATTACTAAGTGGGACTGACTCTTTAACCCATGACACATGTCACTTCCATCACTAAGTGGGACTGACTCTTTAACCCATCACACGTCACTTCCATTACTACGTGGGACTGATTCTTTAACCCATGACACATATCACTTCCATTACTACGTGGGACTGACTCTTTAACCCATGAAACATGCCACTTCCATTACTACGTGGGACTGACTCTTTAACCCATGAAACATGTCACTTCCATCACTAAGTGGGACTGACTCTTTAACCCATCACACGTCACTTCCATTACTACGCGGGACTGACTCTTTAACCCATGAAACATGTCACTTCCATTACTACGTGGGACTGACTCTTTAACCCATGACACATGTCACTTCCATTACTACGTGGGACTGACTCTTTAACACATGAAACATGCCACTTCCATTACTACGTGGGACTGACTCTTTAACCCATGAAACACGTCACTTCCATTACTACGCGGGACTGACTCTTTAACCCATGACACATGTCACTTCCATTACTACGTGGGACTGACTCTTTAACCCATCACACGTCACTTCCATTACTACGTGGGACTGATTCTTTAACCCATGACACATATCACTTCCATTACTACGTGGGACTGACTCTTTAACCCATGAAACATGTCACTTCCATTACTTAGTGGGACTGACTCTTTAACCCATGAAACATGTCACTTCCATCACTAAGTGGGACTGACTCTTTAACCCATCACACGTCACTTCCATTACTACGCGGGACTGACTCTTTAACCCATGAAACATGTCACTTCCATTACTACGTGGGACTGACTCTTTAACCCATGACACATGTCACTTCCATTACTACGTGGGACTGACTCTTTAACACATGAAACATGCCACTTCCATTACTACGTGGGACTGACTCTTTAACCCATGAAACACGTCACTTCCATTACTACGCGGGACTGACTCTTTAACCCATGACACATGTCACTTCCATTACTACGTGGGACTGACTCTTTAACCCATGAAACATGCCACTTCCATTACTACGGGAGACTGACTCTGTAACCCATGAAACATGTCACTTCCATTACAACGTGGGACTGACTCTTTAACCCATGAAACATGTCACTTCCATTACTACGTGGGACTGACTCTTTAACCCATGACACATGTCACTTCCATTACTAAGTGGGACTGACTCTTTAACCCATGACACATGTCACTTCCATCACTAAGTGGGACTGACTCTTTAACCCATCACACGTCACTTCCATTACTACGTGGGACTGACTCTTTAACCCATGAAACATGTCACTTCCATTACTAAGTGGGACTGTCTCTTTAACCCATCACACGTCACTTCCATTACTACGCGGGACTGACTCTTTAACCCATGAAACATGTCAGTACCATTACTACGCGGGACTGACTCTTTAACCCATGAAACATGTCACTTCCATTACTACGTGGGACTGACTCTTTAACCCATGAAACATGTCACTTCCATTACTAAGTGGGACTGTCTCTTTAACCCATCACACGTCACTTCCATTACTACGCGGGACTGACTCTTTAACCCATGAAACATGTCAGTACCATTACTAAGTGGGACTGACTCTTTAACCCATCACACGTCACTTCCATTACTACGTGGGACTGACTCTTTAACCCATGAAACATGTCACTTCCATTACTTAGTGGGACTGACTCTTTAACCCATGAAACATGTCACTTCCATCACTAAGTGGGACTGACTCTTTAACCCATCACACGTCACTTCCATTACTACGCGGGACTGACTCTTTAACCCATGAAACATGTCACTTCCATTACTACGTGGGACTGACTCTTTAACCCATGACACATGTCACTTCCATTACTACGTGGGACTGACTCTTTAACACATGAAACATGCCACTTCCATTACTACGTGGGACTGACTCTTTAACCCATGAAACACGTCACTTCCATTACTACGCGGGACTGACTCTTTAACCCATGACACATGTCACTTCCATTACTACGTGGGACTGACTCTTTAACCCATGAAACATGCCACTTCCATTACTACGGGAGACTGACTCTGTAACCCATGAAACATGTCACTTCCATTACAACGTGGGACTGACTCTTTAACCCATGAAACATGTCACTTCCATTACTACGTGGGACTGACTCTTTAACCCATGACACATGTCACTTCCATTACTAAGTGGGACTGACTCTTTAACCCATGACACATGTCACTTCCATCACTAAGTGGGACTGACTCTTTAACCCATCACACGTCACTTCCATTACTACGTGGGACTGACTCTTTAACCCATGAAACATGTCACTTCCATTACTAAGTGGGACTGTCTCTTTAACCCATCACACGTCACTTCCATTACTACGCGGGACTGACTCTTTAACCCATGAAACATGTCAGTACCATTACTACGCGGGACTGACTCTTTAACCCATGAAACATGTCACTTCCATTACTACGTGGGACTGACTCTTTAACCCATGAAACATGTCACTTCCATTACTAAGTGGGACTGTCTCTTTAACCCATCACACGTCACTTCCATTACTACGCGGGACTGACTCTTTAACCCATGAAACATGTCAGTACCATTACTAAGTGGGACTGACTCTTTAACCCATCACACGTCACTTCCATTACTACGTGGGACTGACTCTTTAACCCATGAAACATGTCACTTCCATTACTAAGTGGGACTGTCTCTTTAACCCATCACACGTCACTTCCATTACTACGTGGGACTGACTCTTTAACCCATGAAACATGTCACTTCCATTACTAAGTGGGACTGTCTCTTTAACCCATCACACGTCACTTCCATTACTACGCGGGACTGACTCTTTAACCCATGAAACATGTCAGTACCATTACTACGCGGGACTGACTCTTTAACCCATGAAACATGTCACTTCCATTACTACGTGGGACTGACTCTTTAACCCATGAAACATGTCACTTTCATTACTACGGGAGACTGACTCTTTAACCCATGAAACATGTCACTTCCATCACTAAGTGGGACTGACTCTTTAACCCATCACACGTCACTTCCATTACTACGTGGGACTGACTCTTTAACCCATGAAACATGTCACTTCCATTACTTAGTGGGACTGACTCTTTAACCCATGAAACATGTCACTTCCATCACTAAGTGGGACTGACTCTTTAACCCATCACACGTCACTTCCATTACTACGCGGGACTGACTCTTTAACCCATGAAACATGTCACTTCCATTACTACGTGGGACTGACTCTTTAACCCATGACACATGCCACTTCCATTACTACGTGGGACTGACTCTTTAACCCATGAAACATGTCACTTCCATTACTACGTGGGACTGACTCTTTAACCCATGAAACATGTCACTTCCATTACTACGCGGGACTGACTCTTTAACCCATGAAACATGTCACTTCCATTACTACGCGGGACTGACTCTTTAACCCATGAAACATGTCACTTCCATTACTACGTGGGACTGACTCTTTAACCCATGAAACATGTCACTTCCATTCCTACGTGGGACTGACTCTTTAACCCATGAAACATGCCACTTCCATTACTACGTGGGACTGACTCTTTAACCCATGAAACATGCCCCTTCCATTACTACGCGGGACTGACTCTTTAACCCATGAAACATGCCAGTACCATTCCTACGTGGGACTGACTCTTTAACCCATGAAACATGTCAGTACCATTACTACGTGGGACTGACTCTTTAACCCATGAAACATGTCACTTCCATTACTACGTGGGACTGACTCTTTAACCCATGAAACATGTCACTTCCATTACTACGTGGGACTGACTCTTTAACCCATCACACATGTCACTTCCATTACTACGTGGGACTGACTCTTTAACCCATGAAACATGTCACTTCCATTACTAAGTGGGACTGACTCTTTAACCCATCACACGTCACTTCCATTACTACGCGGGACTGACTCTTTAACCCATGAAACATGTCACTTCCATTACTACGTGGGACTGACTGTTTAACCCATGAAACATGTCACTTCCATTACTACACGGGACTGACTCTATAACCCATGAAACACGTCACTTCCACTACTACGTGGGACTGACTCTTTAACCCATGAAACATGTCAGTACCATTACTACGCGGGACTGACTCTTTAACCCATGACACATGTCTCTTCCATTACTACGCGGGACTGACTCTTTAACCCATGACACGTCACTTCCATTACTACGCGGGACTGACTCTTTAACCCATGACACATGTCACTTCCATTACTAAGTGGGACTGACTCTTTAACCCATCACACGTCACTTCCATTACTACGCGGGACTGACTCTTTAACCCATGAAACATGTCAGTACCATTACTACGCGGGACTGACTCTTTAACCCATGAAGCATGACACTTCCATTACTACGTGGGACTGACTCTTTAACCCATGAAACATGCCACTTCCATTACTACGCGGGACTGACTCTTTAACCCATGACACATGTCACTTCCATTACTAAGTGGGACTGACTCTTTAACCCATCACACGTCACTTCCATTACTACGCGGGACTGACTCTTTAACCCATGAAACATGACACTTCCATTACTACGTGGGACTGACTCTTTAGCGATGATAATAAACGAGCCATTCGCATGACGAGTACGGGGTAATACAAGTCCCACACATTCCCTGGCGGCTGATTAGCATAATTATAAGTCTGGCCTCGGGAGGCACTGTACAGAAGGAGGGAATGATTAGTAATCTTTTATTATCCATTTTCTAATGTACAGGCACATCAAAGAGAACAGAGAGGGGGAGGGGGTGTTGTGAGAGATGGAGGGAGGGCGGGGTGGTGAGAGAGGGTGATTAAATAAGGAGAGAGAGCGGGTGGTAAGGAGACACAGAGCCCCAGATTCACTAAATGGTGCTAAGCTTCAGCATGCTTTATGACCCATTACAATGGATGGGAGTGAAGGCATGCTAAAGCTTAGTGCGCTTTAATGAATCTGGTGGAGGGGTGGGGGAGAATGTGTGTGTGAGAGTGTGTGAGATAGGAGAGAGAATGAGAGAGTGAGGTCTCTATCTCACTCTCTCACAGTCTCCTCTCTCACTCTCCTGCGAGTGTGAGAGAGTAAGATAGGAGAGAGTGTGAGAGAGTGAGGAAGGAGAGAGTGAGGAAGGAGAGAGTGAGGAAGGAGAGAGTGAGGAAGGAGAGAGTGAGGAAGGAGAGAGTGAGGAAGGAGAGAGTGAGGAAGGAGAGAGTGAGATAGGAGAGAGTGAGAGTGAGATAGGAGAGAGTGAGAGTGAGATAGGAGAGAGTGAGAGTGAGATAGGAGAGAGTGTGAGATGTGAGGGAGTGAGATAGGAGAGAGTGAGGGTGTGAGATAGGAAAGAGAGGGAAGGAGAGACAGAGAGAGTGACTGAGAGTGGTAATTAGAGATGGAGGAAAGGAGAGAGGGGAGAGAGAGAGAGATAGGAGAGACGGGCTTATTCATTATGCTCCGTTAGCGCTGTACCGTGCGATCTGCATGGAAAGCCCCATTCAAGTTAATGAGGCTGTCCATGCAGATCGCTCAGTACAGCACTAACGGAGCTTACAGAATAAGCCCCACGGAGACAGAGTGACTGAGAGTGGTAGTTAGAGATGGAGAGAGGGGGAAAGAGGGGGAGAGAGGTGTATAGGCACATCAAAAGACAAGTTAGAGTGAGATAGGCAAACAGAGAAAGGAGGGGGAGAAGAAGGAGTGGGGTTAGGGGGAGAGAGGGAAGGATAGGAATAGAGACGGGCAGAGAGAGAGAGGGATGGAACAAGAGAGGAAAGGAGGATAGAGAGAAAGGGAGGGAGGAAGCAGGAGAGAGAAGGAGTGGTTCAGTGAGTAAAGACACTGACTGGCACTGAGTTTGAAGCAGGGGAGCCTGCTCCTTGTGACCTTGGGAAAGTCACTTTATCTCCCTGTGCCCCAGGCACCAAAACATAGATTGTAAGCTCCACGGGGCAGGGACCTGTGCCTGCAAAATGTCTCTGTAAAGTGCTACGTAAAACTAGCAGCACTATACAAGAACATGCTATTATTATTATTATTATTAGATAGAGGGACCTGGAGAAAGATGAGAGAGGGAAAGAGGGATACAAGGAGAGCTAGAGAATGAGCGGAACCCTTTGCTATTCCATCACTGACACCCCTATACACACAGCTCTGTCACTGCTATTCCATCACTGACATCCCTATACACACAGCTCTGTCACTGCTATTCCATCACTGACACCCCTATACGTACAGCTCTGTCACTCCTATTCCATTACTGACACCCCTATACACACAGCTCTGTCACTCCTATTCCATCACTGACACCCCTATACGCACAGCTCTGTCACTCCTATTCCATTACTGACACCCCTATACACACAGCTCTGTCACTCCTATTCCATCACTGACACCCCTATACACACAGCTCTGTCACTCCTATTCCATCACTGACACCCCTATACACACAGCTCTGTCACTGCTATTCCTTTACTGACACCCCTATACACACAGCTCTATCACTACTATTCCATTACTTACACCCCTATACACAGCTCTGTCACTGCTATTCCATTACTGACACCCCTATACACACAGCTCTGTCACTCCTATTCCATCACTGACACCCCTATACACACAGCTCTGTCACTCCTATTCCATCACTGACACCCCTATACACACAGCTCTGTCACTGCTCTTCCATTACTGACACCCCTATACACACAGCTCTGTCACTACTATTCCATTACTTACACCCCTATACACACAGCTCTGTCACTACTATTCCATTACTGACACCCATATACACACAGCTCTGTCACTACTATTCCATCACTGACATCCCTATACACACACAGCTATGTCACTGCTATTCCATTACTGACACCCCTATACACACACAGCTCTGTCACTGTATTCCATTACTGACACCCCTATACACACACAGCTCTGTCACTCCTATTCCATTACTGACACCCCTAAACACACAGCTCTGTCACTACTATTCCATTACTTACACCCCTATACACAGCTCTGTCACTCCTATTCCATCACTGACACCCCTATACACACAGCTCTGTCACTGCTATTCCTTTACTGACACCCCTATACACACAGCTCTGTCACTACTATTCCATTACTTACACCCCTATACACAGCTCTGTCACTGCTATTCCATTACTGACACCCCTATACACACAGCTCTGTCACTCCTATTCCATCACTGACACCCCTATACACACAGCTCTGTCACTCCTATTCCATCACTGACACCCCTATACACACACAGCTCTGTCACTGTATTCCATTACTGACACCCCTATACACACACAGCTCTGTCACTCCTATTCCATTACTGACACCCCTAAACACACACAGCTCTGTCACTGTATTCCATTACTGACACCCCTATACACACAGCTCTGTCACTACTATTCCATTACGGACACCCCTATACACACACACAGCTCTGTCACTGCTATTCCATTACTGACACCCCTATACACACACACAGCTCTGTCACTGTATTCCATTACTGACACCCCTATACACACAGCTCTGTCACTACTATTCCATTACTAACACCCCTATACACACACACAGCTCTGTCACTGCTATTCCATTACTGACACCCCTATACACACACACAGCTCTGTCACTGCTATTCCATTACTGACACCCCTATACACACACAGCTCTGTCCTACTATTCCATTACTAACAACCCCTATACCCACAGCTTGTCACTGTATTCCATTACTGACACCCCTACACACAGCTATGTCACTCGTATTCCATTACTGACACCCCTATACACACAGCTCTGTCACTACTATTCCATTACTGACACCCCTATACACACACAGCTCTGTCACTACTATTCCATTACTGTCACCTCTATACACACAGCTCTGTCACTACTATTCCATTACTAACACCCCATACACACACAGCTCTGTCACTGCTATTCCATTACTGACACCCCTATACACACACACAGCTCTGTCATTGCTATTCCATTACTGACACCCCTATACACACAGCTCTGTCACTACTATTCCATTACTGACACCCCTATACACACAGCTCTGTTACTGTATTCCATTACAGGCACCCCTATACACAAGCACAGCTCTGTCACTACTATTCCATTACTGACACCCCTATACACATACAGCTCTGTCACTTCTATTCCATTACTGACACCCCTATACACACACAGCTCTGTCACTGTATTCCATTACTGACACCCCTATACACACGCACAGCTCTGTCACTACTATTCCATTACTAACACCCCTATACACACACACTGCTCTGTCACTACTATTCCATTACTGACACCCCTATACACACACCGCTCTGTCACTACTATTCCATTACTGACACCCCTACACACACACAGTTCTGACACTACTATTCCATTACTGACACCCCTATACACACAGCTATGTCACTTCTATTCCATTATTGACACCCCTATACACACACAGCTCTGTCACTGTTATTCCATTACTGACACCCCTATACACACACTACTATTCCATTACTGACACGCTTATACACACACACAGCTCTGTCACTGATATTCCATCACTGACACCACTATACACAGCTATGTCACTACTATTCCATTACTGACACCCCTATACACAGCTATGTCACTGCTATTCCATTACTGACACCCCTATACACACACAGCTCTGTCACTACTATTCCATTACTGACACCCCTATACACAGCTATGTCACTACTATTCCATTACTGACACCCCTACACACAGCTATGTCACTACTATTCCATTACTGACACCCCTATACACACACAGCTCTGTCACTGTTATTCCATTAATGACACCCCTATACACACACTACTATTCCATTACTGACACGCCTATACACACACACACAGCTCTGTCACTGCTATTCCATCACTGACACCCCTATACACAGCTATGTCACTACAATTCCATTACTGACACCCATATACACTGCTATGTCACTGCTATTCCATTACTGACACCCCTATGCACACACAGCTCTGTCACTACTATTCTATTACTGACACCCCTATACACACACAGCTCTGTCACTACTATTCCATTACTGACACCCCTATACACAGCTATGTCACTACTATTCCATTACTGACACCCCTACACACAGCTATGTCACTACTATTCCATTACTGACACCCCTATACACACACAGCTCTGTCACTGTTATTCCGTTAATGACACCCCTATATACACACTACTATTCCATTACTGACACGCCTATACACACACACAGCTCTGTCACTGCTATTCCATTACTGACACCCCAATACACACACATCTCTGTCACTGTATTCCATTACTGACACCCTATATACACACAGCTCTGTCACTGTATTCCATTACTTACACCCCTATACACACAGCTCTGTCACTACTATTCCATTACTGACACCCCTATACACACACACACACAGCTCTGTCACTGCTATTCCATTACTGACACCCCTATACACACACAGCTCTGTCACTGTATTCCATTACTGACACCCCTATACACACAGCTCTGTCACTACTATTCCATTACTGACACCCCTATACACACACACAGCTATGTCACTGCTATTCCATTACTGACACCCCTATACACACAGCTCTGTCACTACTATTCCATTACTAACACCCCTATACACACATAGCTGTCACTACTATTCCATTACTGACACCCCCTATACACACACAGCTCTGTCATTGCTACTTCATCACTGACACCCCTATACACATACACAGCTCTGTCACTACTATTCCATCACTGACACCCCTATACACACACAGCTCTGTCACTACTATTCCATTACTTACACCCCTATACACACAGCTCTGTCACTACTATTCCATTACTTACACCCCTATACACAGCTCTGTCACTGCTATTCCATTACTGACACCCCTATACACACAGCTCTGTCACTCCTATTCCATCACTGACACCCCTATACACACAGCTCTGTCACTCCTATTCCATCACTGACACCCCTATACACACACAGCTCTGTCACTGTATTCCATTACTGACACCCCTATACACACACAGCTCTGTCACTCCTATTCCATTACTGACACCCCTAAACACACACAGCTCTGTCACTGTATTCCATTACTGACACCCCTATACACACAGCTCTGTCACTACTATTCCATTACGGACACCCCTATACACACACACAGCTCTGTCACTGCTATTCCATTACTGACACCCCTATACACACACACAGCTCTGTCACTGTATTCCATTACTGACACCCCTATACACACAGCTCTGTCACTACTATTCCATTACTAACACCCCTATACACACACACAGCTCTGTCACTGCTATTCCATTACTGACACCCCTATACACACACACAGCTCTGTCACTGCTATTCCATTACTGACACCCCTATACACACACAGCTCTGTCCTACTATTCCATTACTAACAACCCCTATACCCACAGCTTGTCACTGTATTCCATTACTGACACCCCTACACACAGCTATGTCACTCGTATTCCATTACTGACACCCCTATACACACAGCTCTGTCACTACTATTCCATTACTGACACCCCTATACACACACAGCTCTGTCACTACTATTCCATTACTGTCACCTCTATACACACAGCTCTGTCACTACTATTCCATTACTAACACCCCATACACACACAGCTCTGTCACTGCTATTCCATTACTGACACCCCTATACACACACACAGCTCTGTCATTGCTATTCCATTACTGACACCCCTATACACACAGCTCTGTCACTACTATTCCATTACTGACACCCCTATACACACAGCTCTGTTACTGTATTCCATTACAGGCACCCCTATACACAAGCACAGCTCTGTCACTACTATTCCATTACTGACACCCCTATACACATACAGCTCTGTCACTTCTATTCCATTACTGACACCCCTATACACACACAGCTCTGTCACTGTATTCCATTACTGACACCCCTATACACACGCACAGCTCTGTCACTACTATTCCATTACTAACACCCCTATACACACACACTGCTCTGTCACTACTATTCCATTACTGACACCCCTATACACACACCGCTCTGTCACTACTATTCCATTACTGACACCCCTACACACACACAGTTCTGACACTACTATTCCATTACTGACACCCCTATACACACAGCTATGTCACTTCTATTCCATTATTGACACCCCTATACACACACAGCTCTGTCACTGTTATTCCATTACTGACACCCCTATACACACACTACTATTCCATTACTGACACGCTTATACACACACACAGCTCTGTCACTGATATTCCATCACTGACACCACTATACACAGCTATGTCACTACTATTCCATTACTGACACCCCTATACACAGCTATGTCACTGCTATTCCATTACTGACACCCCTATACACACACAGCTCTGTCACTACTATTCCATTACTGACACCCCTATACACAGCTATGTCACTACTATTCCATTACTGACACCCCTACACACAGCTATGTCACTACTATTCCATTACTGACACCCCTATACACACACAGCTCTGTCACTGTTATTCCATTAATGACACCCCTATACACACACTACTATTCCATTACTGACACGCCTATACACACACACACAGCTCTGTCACTGCTATTCCATCACTGACACCCCTATACACAGCTATGTCACTACAATTCCATTACTGACACCCATATACACTGCTATGTCACTGCTATTCCATTACTGACACCCCTATGCACACACAGCTCTGTCACTACTATTCTATTACTGACACCCCTATACACACACAGCTCTGTCACTACTATTCCATTACTGACACCCCTATACACAGCTATGTCACTACTATTCCATTACTGACACCCCTACACACAGCTATGTCACTACTATTCCATTACTGACACCCCTATACACACACAGCTCTGTCACTGTTATTCCGTTAATGACACCCCTATATACACACTACTATTCCATTACTGACACGCCTATACACACACACAGCTCTGTCACTGCTATTCCATTACTGACACCCCAATACACACACATCTCTGTCACTGTATTCCATTACTGACACCCTATATACACACAGCTCTGTCACTGTATTCCATTACTTACACCCCTATACACACAGCTCTGTCACTACTATTCCATTACTGACACCCCTATACACACACACACACAGCTCTGTCACTGCTATTCCATTACTGACACCCCTATACACACACAGCTCTGTCACTGTATTCCATTACTGACACCCCTATACACACAGCTCTGTCACTACTATTCCATTACTGACACCCCTATACACACACACAGCTATGTCACTGCTATTCCATTACTGACACCCCTATACACACAGCTCTGTCACTACTATTCCATTACTAACACCCCTATACACACATAGCTGTCACTACTATTCCATTACTGACACCCCCTATACACACACAGCTCTGTCATTGCTACTTCATCACTGACACCCCTATACACATACACAGCTCTGTCACTACTATTCCATCACTGACACCCCTATACACACACAGCTCTGTCACTACTATTCCATTACTTACACCCCTATACACAGCTCTGTCACTGCTATTCCATTACTGACACCCCTATACACACAGCTCTGTCACTCCTATTCCATCACTGACACCCCTATACACACAGCTCTGTCACTCCTATTCCATCACTGACACCCCTATACACACACAGCTCTGTCACTGTATTCCATTACTGACACCCCTATACACACACAGCTCTGTCACTCCTATTCCATTACTGACACCCCTAAACACACACAGCTCTGTCACTGTATTCCATTACTGACACCCCTATACACACAGCTCTGTCACTACTATTCCATTACGGACACCCCTATACACACACACAGCTCTGTCACTGCTATTCCATTACTGACACCCCTATACACACACACAGCTCTGTCACTGTATTCCATTACTGACACCCCTATACACACAGCTCTGTCACTACTATTCCATTACTAACACCCCTATACACACACACAGCTCTGTCACTGCTATTCCATTACTGACACCCCTATACACACACACAGCTCTGTCACTGCTATTCCATTACTGACACCCCTATACACACACAGCTCTGTCCTACTATTCCATTACTAACAACCCCTATACCCACAGCTTGTCACTGTATTCCATTACTGACACCCCTACACACAGCTATGTCACTCGTATTCCATTACTGACACCCCTATACACACAGCTCTGTCACTACTATTCCATTACTGACACCCCTATACACACACAGCTCTGTCACTACTATTCCATTACTGTCACCTCTATACACACAGCTCTGTCACTACTATTCCATTACTAACACCCCATACACACACAGCTCTGTCACTGCTATTCCATTACTGACACCCCTATACACACACACAGCTCTGTCATTGCTATTCCATTACTGACACCCCTATACACACAGCTCTGTCACTACTATTCCATTACTGACACCCCTATACACACAGCTCTGTTACTGTATTCCATTACAGGCACCCCTATACACAAGCACAGCTCTGTCACTACTATTCCATTACTGACACCCCTATACACATACAGCTCTGTCACTTCTATTCCATTACTGACACCCCTATACACACACAGCTCTGTCACTGTATTCCATTACTGACACCCCTATACACACGCACAGCTCTGTCACTACTATTCCATTACTAACACCCCTATACACACACACTGCTCTGTCACTACTATTCCATTACTGACACCCCTATACACACACCGCTCTGTCACTACTATTCCATTACTGACACCCCTACACACACACAGTTCTGACACTACTATTCCATTACTGACACCCCTATACACACAGCTATGTCACTTCTATTCCATTATTGACACCCCTATACACACACAGCTCTGTCACTGTTATTCCATTACTGACACCCCTATACACACACTACTATTCCATTACTGACACGCTTATACACACACACAGCTCTGTCACTGATATTCCATCACTGACACCACTATACACAGCTATGTCACTACTATTCCATTACTGACACCCCTATACACAGCTATGTCACTGCTATTCCATTACTGACACCCCTATACACACACAGCTCTGTCACTACTATTCCATTACTGACACCCCTATACACAGCTATGTCACTACTATTCCATTACTGACACCCCTACACACAGCTATGTCACTACTATTCCATTACTGACACCCCTATACACACACAGCTCTGTCACTGTTATTCCATTAATGACACCCCTATACACACACTACTATTCCATTACTGACACGCCTATACACACACACACAGCTCTGTCACTGCTATTCCATCACTGACACCCCTATACACAGCTATGTCACTACAATTCCATTACTGACACCCATATACACTGCTATGTCACTGCTATTCCATTACTGACACCCCTATGCACACACAGCTCTGTCACTACTATTCTATTACTGACACCCCTATACACACACAGCTCTGTCACTACTATTCCATTACTGACACCCCTATACACAGCTATGTCACTACTATTCCATTACTGACACCCCTACACACAGCTATGTCACTACTATTCCATTACTGACACCCCT
>NC_134494.1:20290554-20318054 GCF_040206685.1 Ascaphus truei | reverse complement strand
TTAATGTTTTGAATGGCATATATTTGGATTATCTTCCTTTCTATAATCCTCAAGGCGCAACACATATAAAAATAGATTGGGGAGATGGAGTTTGCGGGGTAAACTCTGTGCTCAGTATAAGACTGTTCACAACATTTTATAATAGTTTTTTCTTACTTCTTCAATGGGTCTTTTTATATCCAATAGTTCTAGCAATAATGTTCAAATTGCAAACAATGGGTCTATCAGAATAGTATTGTTATGAGTTAATATATATGTGCAGTCTTTATATATACATCATCCTGCTGACGGTATCTTAAACAAGGGGGGTCCAGATACAGATGGGTGGCAACCCAATTTGCCAATTGCCTGATTAACTCATACATCTTGTGAGTAATACATTTATACGAGCCAAGGCTATACAAATAAAGACATACATACATACATACATACATATATATATATATATATATATATATATATATATATATATATATATACACAGTGGTTGACAAATCACCAAAAAATCTACTCGCCACACAAAAAAATCTACTCGCCACCTAGTACCAAACGTGTGCTGCTTGGGCCAATATTTACTCGCCCGGGGGTTAAATCCACTCGCCCGGGGCGAGCAAATGTATAGGTTTGTCATTTCCCCCCCCTCCTCCGTGCGTCCGTCCCCCTGCTGGTTCGGCTGGTGCCCCCCCCCCCCGTTCCCCGTGACTCCCCCGTTCCCCGTGACTCCCCCCCCCCGTTCCCTGTGACTCGCGGCTCGCCCCCCCCGTTCCCCGTGACTCGCGCTCCCCCCCGGCGCCCGCTTGGTCCCCCGATGTGCCGTCCTGCTGAGTGAGGCGTGCAGGCGGCGGCAGGAAGCGCCCTGTGTGGGCCTGAGACTCGCGCTCCCCCCCCCCCGGCGCCCGCTCGATGTGGCGTCCGGCTGAGCGGCGGTAGGAAGCGCCCTGTGTGGGCCTGAGGCTGAGGCGGCATGCGCAGTGGGCCTGAGGCTGAGGCGGGACGCGCAGTGGGCCTGAGGCTGAGGCGGGACGCGCAGTGGGCCTGAGGCTGAGGCGGGACGCGCAGTGACTTACCTGAGCGGGTGGTAGCGCCGGGGAGGTAAGGGAGCGGCTGGGGTAGGAGGGCCGCGCTTCCCGTCCGGAGCCAGTGCAGGGCGGTGCACGTGATAGGGGGGGTGGGGGGGGCGGACAGAGGGTGTGTGTGTGTGTGTATAAAGCTGCTGTGTTGTGTGTGTGTGTGTGTGTGTATAGAGCTGCTGTGTTTTGTGTGTGTGTGTGTGTGTGTGTGTATAGAGCTGCTGTGTTGTGTGTGTGTGTGTGTGTGTGTGTGTGTGTGTGTGTGTGTGTGTGTGTGTGTGTGTGTGTGTGTGTGTGTGTGTGTATAGAGCTGCTGTGTTGTGTGTGTGTGTGTGTGTGTGTATAGAGCTGCTGTGTTGTGTGTGTGTGTGTGTGTGTGTGTATAGAGCTGCTGTGTTGTGTGTGTGTGTGTGTATAGAGCTGCTGTGTTGTGTGTGTGTGTATAGAGCTGCTGTGTTGTGTGTGTGTGTGTATAGAGCTGCTGTGTTGTGTGTGTGGCCCGTCACTCCGCCTCAGGCCAATGAGAGGTGTGCGGGGGCGGGCGGCCCAAGGGACCAATGAGATTTCCCCTAGGGACACCGGACGTCCAGGCAGGCAGGCATACAGTGCTTTCACTAATATAGTATAAGATATATATATATATGAAAAAGAAAAGAGAAAAAAGAGAAGTGTCCCACTGAAAGCACTCAAGCAAAAATGATAATGAAAAAATGTTTACTTATGGACATGGAGAACACTAAACAAATACAAAGTTAAAACAATCCCCAAAGGATCTCTGCAGCTGTGAAACATACAAAATGGCAAAGCAATACTGTAGTCCTAAATCAATATGTACTGAAAACAGAATACTGTATTGCTACTCAGAGGAAAAATAGGAGTCAACTCCTGAGATATATAAAGACCGGCCGGTCAAAAAATTATTATGATTACAACAGCTGTATGCTGCGAACTGTTAACTGCTAATAATGGTAATTGCCAAAACAGTACCACATACTGCTCCGACAAAGTTTAATCTAACTAAAGACGCGAGCTGGCCGGGAGCGCAGCGGGCTAGCCGCGGGACCATTCTCCGGTTTAAAATCGGAGTTTCCCGCGCTTCAATAGATAAGAGCTATGGCGCTTACTATTGAAAGCGCCCGAGGCGCAGGAAAAAACGGCCAAAACCCAACCAGGTTTCGGCGGAGACAGCCGCGCGGCGTCTGGCCGAGTTAGATTAAACTTTGTCGCCAGTGTATATATATATATATATATATATACATATACACACACACACACACACACACTTTGAAGCCCGATAAGAAGCACTTGGCCCGCCTGGTACACGCCCATTCGCTTATCTGCTGTAAAACTCCAGGCCCTACCTCAGGGGTCTCCAAACTTTTCAGTACGCGGGACACATCGTATATTATTATTTAGTGTTATGTTTTATACTAATACTAATTATTAACACATTATTGATTATATATATATATATATATGATTTGATCATAGGTATCATTATAATAGTCATCTAATATGTGGATTTAAATTTATTTCATTATCACATAATTATTCATTTACAAATTGTATTTCTTATGTTTATTCTTAGTATATTGTTCTTATTTAAATTTTTCATTTTTAGTATATCTTTTGACATTTCATATATATACATATCCTCCTCCCCGATATACATGACATCTCTTACATGTTTCCTCTATGATAGGGATCTTAGTATCCCTTTATACCATTTGGACTTATTTTTCAGTTTTTGAGTTCTGAATTTATCGACTGTATATGTTGCACCAAACAAAGAGATGTTTATTTTGTCTGTTCTTTCTGGGCATATTTTTAATATAATCTGTTCTTTACAAACAATATTTAATGTAATAATTTAATATGTAATAATCTGATTTATTATATTTATACAGGACTATCCCTCAGTTTGGAAGCTCACTTTCTCTCCAATGAATTTCCCCTATTATATCTACTACCATTGTAGAATATTCGCTATGTATAAGATTTGCTATTTCTAATATTCCCTGTTAATTTTCCTTTGTTATGTTTTGTATTCTGTCCATTTTTTGACACGTCATGTATTACTAGGGACGCAAATCATGTGGAATACAAAAGAAGACAACAAACTTATGGTGCAGTATTGTGTGAATTCGGTGAGTTAAATGGCACAGAAACCTACAAGGTGAAACGCGTAGAGTGATGCCCTAAGACGAAACCGGAGCCTCTGGAAGCGAATGACGTCACTTCCGGTCCTCGGTGAGACGCATCCGTGACACGCATACCAGAACAGAGGAACAGTCGAGACACCACTCTTCCGGTCTGCAGAGATCCACACTGTGATCTATACGCCTGTTTATTTCCATCACCATGTGAGTTGATTGGATTTTACTTGCTTTTATAAATTTCTATGTACAGTCTGCACTATGTCCGGTTCTATTTATTCCTAAGGGCCCCTGGTTAAAGTGTACCTGATCGTGAAAGTGTACCTGATCATAAGTGCGGTTCCTATCCGAATACCAGGCTTCATTTCATGGGTTAAAGAAACCTTTACATGCCTACATACCTCTCACGTTTGTGAGTATTCAGAACATATAACTGTGCCATTTAACTCACCGAATTCACACAATACTGCACCATACTGTAAGTTTGTTGTCTTCTTTTGTATTCCACATGATTTGCGCTTCTTGATGATTTCTACCCTTCACTTGTCCACGAGGATTGAAAGAGCAGTCCTGCATCAGGTCACAGCGGCATATATCACACGTGGTTGTATAAGTATCACTACTAATTATCTTATTTTATGTATTACACTGTGGGTTTATTTGATGTTTATTTAAACCATATACACTGAGCGCCACATTTTGATAAGTTTTTGTACACATTACTAGGGACGCTCCTGCGTTGTTTTGGGCGATCCTCCGCACACACAGTTACGCCTTGAGTCATGCGGGCAGTTCATTGGCTGATGGTATGGGCCAATGACGTCTGTCCGTTGGACTTTCGCGCCTTTTCCACCGCGCATGACTTTCTGTTTGGGGCGGGGAGACGTCCTTAACAGCAGGAGCGTTCGCACACGCGAATTCACTCTTTGACAAAGGCCCTTGCGGCTGAAACGCGTCAGAGTTTACCTCCGTGTCCCCCCCCCACGATTGCACCATGGAATAAAGCTTATTTTTTAACCCATCTTGTCGGTGTGTGTGGCCCCACTGTTCCACAGCTGTGCTCCGCTTCCCTTCGTTGGATCACCTCCACATCGTATATATTCTACACATTGTCGCGGGCCGAAGAAACAAAAAAATATTTTTAGAATTTTGATATATTTTATAAATGAACGAAGAATACGTTTTATTTGGATCTTTTTGGGGTAAATCAGCATGATATGATTCAGAACAAAAGTGAAATGTGACAATTACAAAGAAAGGACGCCGCGCTTACACTGGGAAATTATATATAATGAGCAAAAAATATATATATTTCAAGTTGCTGCGGGCCGGATAAAATCTTGTGGGGGGGGCCTGATGTGCCCCCCCGGGCCGTAGTTTGGAGACCCCTGTCCTAGCTGATCCTTTAGGTTTCTTTCATACTTAGGAGAGCCTTGGGTCTATCCCAAACTGTTTTGAATTCCCTTACTGTATCAGCTTCTACCACCTCTGTTGGAAGGCGATTCCATGGATCCACCACCCTCTGAATTACTTCCTCACATTTCCCCCTGGGCCTGCCACTTCCCAGCTGCAGAACAGGACCTCTTGTTCTAGCGCTTGTCTCTGAAACATGCTTCTCTCTGGCACTCTGCCGAAACGCTTAATGTATTCCGAGTCCCATCCATATCCCCCACCTCGTTTCTCTCCTCTAAGCCGTACATATTAGGGCCCTTTAGCCACTCCTGCTGTAGACAGTGCACCATTTTATTAGTCCTTCTTGGCACCATCTCCAGTTTATTTATGGCCTTTTGGAGATATGGTCTCCAGAACTAAACGCTGTACTCTTGGAGAGGTCTTACCACTGATCTATAACATGGGATCGCCCCACCCCCTCTCTCTGCTGCTAATACCTCTCTGTACAACATAGCACCCTGCTCCTTTGTCTCATTGCTCGCCTGCTTTTAAATCCGCAGAAATAATGACTCCCGGGTGCCTTTCCTCTATAGTAGTTGACATGGGGCTATTCATTCTGCTTTTGGATTTTTGTGACCCAGATGCATTATTTTGCACTTATTGGTATTACATTGCACTGGTCACACGCTCGACAATTCCTCTAATCTACCGAAATAATTGATCAGTTTGTTTCCCCTCAACCCCACGAGTGCCGGCTGCTACAAGGCCTACTTTCCTTTCCAGACTACCTGTAATGTCACTAATAAAGATAATAAAAAGCACAGGTCCCAGTACAGATCCCAGAGGTATTCCACTGGTCACCTTCCCCCTCCTCTGAATGTATTCCCATTTACACACCTCGGTCCCCTGTCCTCCAACCAATGTCTTACCCATTCAAACGCTGTAGCCGATGCCACGCATTGTAACATGACATCAGTCATCTACATGGGACAGGGTCAAAGGCCATACTAAAATCTAGGTAAGTAAATGTACTGCTCCATCCTGATCTATTAGCTTAGTCACCCAGTCAAAAAAATCAATCAGGTAATATGTGTATATATCAATCCTAATTCAAACACACATACATAACGCATGGATACATACACATACATAAATACAAATACATACATACAGTAGATACATAAAACACAAAAGCCTAGATACATAACACATACACAAACAGATATAGATACATACCACACATACATACATATATATATATATATATATATATATATATATATATATATATATATATATATATATATATATATATATATGTACATATATACATACAGACACACATATTTATATATATATTACATACATACCCACAAACACACATGCAGACAAACATACAGATATACACACACACTAAAACATACATACATACGCACTTACAGACACGCAGATAGAGACACGCATGCCCATAAACATACACACAGACACACTGATGCACACATTAATTAGCATCTATACACACACACACACACACACACACACACACACACACACACACACACACACACACACACACACACACACACACACACACACACACACACACACACACACACAAATGCACACACTCTAGATTCATTTATAAACATGCATACACAGATTTGGGGAGTCTGGGTGAAAAAGTGGGTCCTCCCAAAACACACATTATACACAGGTACACACATGGACCTGCATACACAGGGTCCGCCCACAACACACATTATACACAGGTACACACATGGACCTGCATAAACAGGGTCCTCCCACAACACACATTATACACAGAAACACACATGGACCTGCATACACAGGGTCCTCACACAACACACATTATACACAGGTACACACATGGACCTGCATACACAGGGTCCACCCACAACACACATTATACACAGGTACACACATGGCCCTGCATACACAGGGTCCTCGCACAACACACATTATACACAGATACACACATGGACCTGCATACACAGGGTCCTCGCAAAACACACATTATACACAGATACACACATGGACCTGCATACACAGGGTCCTCGCACAACACACATTATACACAGGTACACACAAACACTGAATGGAGTGGCGCTCTGCAGGTCTGAGGCAGGGAAGGGGTTAATGGAGCGACCCTCTGCCGCTCTCTGGCAAGAAAGGGGTTAAGCAGCGACACCTGCCTCTTTTCCCCCCTCCCGCACCCTCCCATTCCCTTTCACACCCGGCCCATCTGCTCCACCCCACCAAATGGGAATGTTTCTACGGGACATCTGCCACCTTCCCACCCCGTGCACACACAAAGCCCGCCTGTCACCTTCACACTGGCCTCCTGCAGCGACCCCTTTAATAACAAAGCCCTGCACGCTTCTGTCATCTCGGGATTTTTCAAACCCCTGCTTTGCAATAATGGGTTGTGCCCCCCCTCCCGACAAGGAAGGGGTTAATTCATTCAGTCGATTGTAGGAACAGCTCCTGATGTAACCTGTTCCTACAGAAGGTGCCACTGTGGTAGGAACCACCCCCTTTAGAAACAAACATGGCCTCGCAGCCCTGACGTCCTGCTTTATATAGGAGGAAACCCCTGTTATAACAACAACTTTCTTATGAGGACGTCTCACGGCGCGGACATGACTCGTCCCAGAAGAGGAACCTCTCTTACAAGAACAACACCTCTTTTGTGGACATCTCACAGCGCAGTCCTGCCTCTTTCTATAGGAAGAAATCCTATTATAACACCCTTCTAATAGAGTACCACCCCTATAATAAGACTAAGACCCCTATAATAAGACTAAGTCTGGCTGTGTGTAACATCTTAAAGTGTCACATTGAAAGTGTCTGGAGTTCATTTGGGAGTTGAAATTGGAGGTGAAAATTAGAAGAAGATCTGGACTCTGCAGCTGTGAGAACTTGACTTTCTAAATGCTGTGATTATTTGAAATCTTCCTATCCTCCAATACCTGGGAAGCCTCTCCTCCTGCATCTCACTATGCCCTCCCTATTGCTTTTTCCGTTTACTATTTCTTAACTCCTTGGTGAACGTTTCTGTTCTCTCCAAATTCCCTACTCCCCACTGCACCATTATTTATACACATCCCTCCCAACAACTTATTTACCGCTCAATAAAAAACACCCACACAAACCCTCCATTCACACCCGCTCTCTACTCCTTCCTGCTGCTGGGGATCTCCCCTAAGCCTGAACCCAGACATACACACCTGATCACACCCACGCTTCTCTGCCATCTCTTCCCCTGTAATTGGTGTTAACCTTCTGACGTAATACTGACTAACCTTAAAAATCACCCCACAAATTAAGAATCCCAATAGCCTGCACTCATGGCTATTCACCCACACTCAGTCACTCCTACCACCCATTGTGACCAAGCACTGCCATCTACAGCACTTACTCCCTCACCTGCTGTCTCTGTAAGTCTCCCATCACACCTCTTAGATTGTAAGCTCTTCGGGGCAGAGATTTCCTTTCCTATGGTCTGATTTTGCTGCACTTATTGTATAATTATAATTCCCTGTGCTGTATTCTTTGTGAAGCGCTGAGTACATTTTTGGCGCTATATAAATAAAGACATACAATACAAATTGAAGAGAATGCAGCGCACCACGATCCAAAGAGAAGAACAGGTCTGGCCAAAAAACAATCTTTATTGAAGAGTCATAAAAACAAGGGATGCAGCCCTTCTACGCGTTTCGTGTCTAGCACTTTATCAAGAAGTGCTTTCACACGATATACAGAACATTTAAAAAGCAATGGCTGCCAAATCTCGCGATACCTGTGACGTCACAGCTCAACCGCGGCCAATGAAAACTTACCATCTAGCGCATGCGCTCTGAGGCCCAGCGTGGGGGAGTGACTGGCCATAATGCAGTCCTCACATCCACTCATAAGGAACGCCCATAGGGGAGTGCCCCAAAAAGAGGGAAGGGCTGCATCCCTTGTTTTTATGACTCTTCAATAAAGATTGTTTTTTGGCCAGACCTGTTCTTCTCTTTGGATCGTGGTGCGCTGCATTCTCTTCTATTTGCTGGACTTCATCTCTCTTCAGCAGCACGCGGTGGAGCGAAGACTCTGGTTGCTGAGTGAATACTGTGAGTACTCAGGGCCAACCCAATGAGGTAGGGGAGGCTGTTTCTGGACAACCTACTCCAGCCTTCAGGGTATCTAGTGCCCCATTGCTTTATGCCCAGTATATACACTAATTAATGCATTGATATCCAGAGTGTGCTCCCCTCCTTCCTATATATAGTACACTTTGAGCACCTTACTCTACCAAACGACATACAATACAAGTCTTCATAGCCCAGTCCTGCCCCTTTCTATAAGAAAACACCCTTTTTTAAATCAGCCCTCCAAGAGCTTCTTCTCACAGCCCCGTCCTGACCATTCCTATAAGAAGACACCCTCTTATAAGAACATCTCACAACCCAGATGTGCCTCTTTTTAAAGGAAGAAACCCTTTCATAAGAACAACACTCTTATGAAAACATCCCCACACCGCCCAGACACGACCCTTTTATAAGAACACCCCTCTAATAAGAGCATTTCTTCGCCGCTTCATGCTGACCCTTTCTACGTTACCTTCATTAACACGGACTCGCTGAGCTTCTCCCTGTTGACGATTTTGATGGCGACCTTTTGACATGTGACGCAGTGCACCCCGAGTTTCACCAGGCCTGGAGGGAGAGACATAGAAGAGAACTCAGTGAAAACCTGGCAGGGTATATATCAAGGGTTATTAATGGCACTGTGACTAAAATAGGGAGGGGATATATGGGGCAATAGGAGGAGTTATAGGGAGGGGTTATATGGGGCAATAGGAGCAGGTATAGGGAGCGGTTATATGGGGCAATAGGAGGAGTTATAGGGAGCGGTTATATGGGGCAATAGGAGGAGTTATAGGGAGCGGTTATATGGAGCAATAGGAGGAGTTATAGGGAGAGGTCATATGGCGCAATAGGAGTTATAGGGAGGGGTTATATGGGGCAATAGGAGGAGTTATAGGGAGGGGTTATATGGGGCAATAGGAGGAGTTATAGGGAGAAGTTATATGGAGCAATCGTAGGAGTTATAGGGAGCAGTTATATGGGGCAATAGGAGGAGTTATAAAGAGCGTTTATATGGGGCAATAGGAGGAGTTATAGGGAGCGGTTATATGGGGCAATAGGGGGAGTTATAGGGAGAGGTTATATGGAGCAATAGGATGAGTTATAGGGAGAAGTTATATGGAGCAATAGGAGGAGTTATAGGGAGAGGTTATATGGAGCAATAGGAGAGTTATAGGGAGCGTTATATGCAGCAATAGGAGAGTTATAGGGAGCAGTTATATGGAGCAATAGGAGGAATTATAGGGAGAGAGGTTATATGCAGCAAAGGAGAGTTATATGGAGAAATGGGGGGAGTTATAGAGAGCGATTATATGGAGCAATACAAGGAGTTATAGGGAGGGGTTATATGGATTAATAGGAGGAGTTATAGAGAGCGGTTATATGGAGCAATAGGAGGAGTTATAGGGAGGGGTTATATGGAGAAATGGGGGGAGTTATAGAGAGCGATTATATGGAGCAATAGGAGGAGTTATAGGGAGAGGTTATATGGGGCAATAGGAGGAGTTATAGGGAGAGGTTATATGGTGCAATAGGAGGTGTTATAGGGAGGGGTTATATGGAGAAATAGGGGGAGTTATAGAGAGCGATTATATGGAGCAATAGGAGGAGTTATAGGGAGAGGTTATATGGGGCAATAGGAGGAGTTATAGGGAGACGTTATATGGGGCAATAGGAGGAGTTATAGGGAGAGGTTATATGGGGCAATAGGAGGAGTTATAGGGAGAGGTTATATGGGGCAATAGGAGGAGTTATAGGGAGAGGTACACATTATGTACAAACTTATATTATATCAATATTAACTCAGCATGTGTGCCAACCTTTCTCCTCAACAGCAACTTCACATTCCTTTTATACACATTTTAATTGAAACTAAATAAAAGCCTTAACTATAACATTAATAGCTGCTACCTTTAAAGGATTAATTAATGAACAAACATTTAAAGCCACAGCCCCCCCCCCCCCCCAAAAAAAAAAACCACACCGTATTATTTTTTCTTTTCCCCCACATTATCCCCCAATGACCCAAACCTCTTAAAGGTCAGTGAAGGTGGAATTATGTCCGAATCTATCTCTCTGGAAACATCCATATTATGTTCCTCCTCGGATAAGGAAAGTTCCTCTACATCGTCGGGGTCCTCAGCTCTTGACCCCCAATCCTTCCTGAGAGCAGAAAAACGGTTCTTTATAGTTACCTGAGGAACTTTACCAGCGGGACCTGCAGGACGTCGAAGAGTCCCTCCAATTTTTTTTTACCGTGCTCTTCTTCCTTTTCTTTTTTTCATGTGCCCAAAGCTGCTCACTTTCTTTTTCTTTATTATTTTCCTTCACTTGGGTTTCCATCTTCGTAGGATCATCTGATTCCCCAGATTGTTTCCCTGCTGGGAGTAGATTTGAGGAGGATCCTTCTAAGGGGTCTTCTGACATTTCCTGGACCCCATTTACACTCTCAATAATTGTTTCTTCTGTAAGTGTATCTGGGCAAACTGCATCCACAGGCGGTCCAGGACAAGCTCCGTCCCCAGGAGGATCTAAGCAAGCGCCATCCCTAGGCTGAACCAGACTAACCCCATCTGCAGGCGGATACAGACATATTCTGTCTGCAACTTTCAGGGCCCGGTCGTAAAGTGCTTCATTGTCTTCAAAGTCCACTTCTTGCTCCCATACTTTTGAAATGTTATGCCAGGCTTCTGCGCAATTCGTATATGAATGTCCAAATTTATCGCATAAATTACATCTGATGTTTGCACAACTTGCCCTCTCGTGGCCCAAGGACTGGCACAAGTTACATTTTAGAACATCACAACACAAGCTTAAATGTCTGGCTGAACCACATCTATGGCACAAGGTTGGCTGATCATAGTAAAAACAATTTCCTTTTTCTCTTCCTATGAAGAAGGAGTTGGGCAAATGCTTTGTAACATTGCCATGTCGCCAAAGTCTGACTTGCACTTTCCAACCTCCAATCCAAATTTCTTCCGCGTCCATAATTCTTGTAGGTGGAGCCAGTACTTCGCATTGTCTGCCAAGCCATATCAGAATATCTGATATTGGGACTGATTCCTGTCTGAAGAGAATTGTTACCGACTTTGTTTCTAGTTTGGACACAGGAATAGCAGCAAAGGACTTCCATAATTCTGAATTTTTAAGACTCTCATATTTTGTCCAGACATAGTCCAGAGCCTAAGGTCTCTTAAAGCTGACATCGTATTCGCATGAACCTGGAACATGGATAAGTGCATAAATGTCATCTACTCTGAAGCCCAAAGATTCTTTCAATAGATGTTTTCCTACAAATATCCTGTCAGGCTTCATCTCCTCACTGCCTTTATACCTCAACTTTACCACATTCCTCCTTTTTAAAGGTTGTGCATTTCTGGTCACAGGGCTCACAAAGGATCTCCCACTCCAGGCTGAAGGGGGTGCTTTGTGAACTGGTGTTACCTTAATGCCATTACTTTGCTTTACCCCATCTTCTGATTGGGTCACTCTATTATCAGGAACTGTTTGGATAGGAGCAGCACTTTCAGTCTCTACAACCTTAATTTCACTCCCAGGCACTACAGGGTTAATGCTGTCTCCATTGCTGCTAATTACCACCTGCTGTTCTCCTCTCTCAGAGTTCTGAATCCCAGGACCTGCTAATAAGCAGGGGGTGGTTCTGTAAGTCCAGGTGAGCATGGGTTCTCTGGCTCACTGCTCTCAGGTACAAACTCAATTTCCAGCTGATCTCCTCTCAGAGTTTCTAGGTTCTTGCTTTGCTGCTCTCCAGATTTCTTTGTAATTTCTTTAACTTCTCCCAGTGTGGGAGTCTGAGATAACCCAACATCACAGGTGTCTGCTGCTTTCTTTGCATGCAATGGTCTTTTAATCAGATCTTCTGCTGCTTCTGCTATTAACCCCTGGGATGCTGGAAGCTCTGGAACAGATCCTTGCTCACAGTCTGATACACCCTGAGGTGAGTCCCCTTCCCTGAAGTCTTTGGACCCTATTAGAGGGCTGTTACCTTCTCCTGTGGAAACCTTTAGCCTCCGGTCCTTTGCTTTCTTTTTTTTTGCAGCTTTACCTTTTGGGTTTTTTTTGTCAGTTGGTGGAATTAAACTGTCAGGATCTGAATCAGAATTTTCCTGGGATAAGTTCTCTGTTTTATCTTTAGACACTGCAGACTTGTTCTGGGATCTAGTTTCTCTCCCACTTCTTTTAGGCGTCACCAAACTTATCTTTTCTTGAGAGCATTTAATGGGGTTTTGGCTTCCGTTTCCACAATATGAATCTGCGCCTTGTTCTGCACTTTGCTCTGCACCCTGCTCAGCATTTTGCTCTGCGCCCCGCTCAGCACCCTGTTCAGAACTGTGGGTTAGCATTTCAATAGTTTTTAAAAGGGAACGTTTCTGTTTGACTGGAACCCCTGTTATTTTAGCAATCTCAACCTCCAACCGGGTTAATTCCACATGCAGATGATTTATTTGCTTCTTGCGCACGTCTATCTCACGACCACGACATCTCTTTAATTTAATATTTTCTATTTCCAATTCTTCTACCTTCCTGTTATACTTCTTCAATAAAGCTCGTTTCTCTTCTTTCTTAAGCAGATTCTGTTCTGCCCATTCCTTTCTCTCCAAACTCTCCTGTACCTTGTATTCAGCCTCACCAAGGCCTACACCACAATGTACCTTGCATTCAGCCTGCAGCCTCTCCTACTTCCATCTCCAACTCACAGCCACCAACCCCTGGGTCTAAGGCCATCCTGGCTCCAATGTAGGAGCTCACCTGCAGCCCATCCTGGAGGAGTTATAGGGATGGGGTATATGGAGAAATAGGGGGAGTTATAGAGAGCGATTATATGGAGCAATAGGAGGAGTTATATGGAGAGGTTATATGGGGCAATAGGAGGAGTTATAGGGAGAGGTTATATGGGGCAATAGGAGGAGTTATAGGGAGAGGTTATATGGGGCAATAGGAGGAGTTATAGGGAGAGGTTATATGGGGCAATAGGAGGAGTTATAGGGAGAGGTTATATGGGGCAATAGGAGGAGTTATAGGGAGAGGTTATATGGGGCAATAGGAGGAGATATAAAGATAGGTTATATGGAGTAATAGGAGGAGTTATAGGGAGCGGTTATATGGCGTAATAGGAGTTATAGGGAGAGGTTATATGGAGCAATAGGAGGAGTTAAAGGGAGCGGTTTATGGAGCAATAGGAGGAGTTACATAGTTACATAGTAGATGAGGCTGAAAAAAGACATGCGTCCATCAAGTTCAACCTATGCTAAATTTAGACGACAGATACTTTATCCTTTATTTTTACTTACAGTATATTGATCCAGAGGAAGGCAAACAAAAAACCCCAGTATTATATCATCTAACGATATTTCATAAGGGGAAAAATAAATTCCTTCCTGACTCCGACTCCTATTAAACACTGGATCAACATCCTTACCGTGTTTACTTATTTTATATAATTTGTATACTTTTGCTTTCTAAAAAGATGTCCAACTTTTTTTTTGAAGATATCTATTGTATCTGCCATCACAGTCTCCATGGGTAATGAATTCCACATTTTAACTGCCCTTACTGTAAAGAACTATTTCCTTTGTTGCTGGTGAAATCTCCTTTCCTCCAACCTTAAGGGATGACCCCGTGTTGTTTGTACTGCCCTTGGGATAAATTGTTCTTTTGAAAGCTCTTGTATTGTCCCCGAATATATTTGTATATAATTATCATATCCCCTCTTAGACGCCTCTTTTTTTAATGTAAACAAATCTAATTTAGCTAGCCTATCCTCATACTGTAAGTTAGATTGTCCATCCCATTTATTAATTTGATGGCTCTTCTCTGCCCTATCTCTAGTTCCATAATGTCTTCTCTAAGGAGTGGTGCCCAAAATTGCACTCCATACTCAAGGTGTGGTCTTACTAATGCTTTATAAAGGAGCATAATTATGTTTACTTCCCTTCCATCCATTGCCCATTTAATGCAAGATAAGATCTTGTTTGGCTTTGCAGCTACTGCATGACATTGGGCACTATTGCTAAGCCTGCTGTCTACAAGCACTCCTAAATCCTTCTCCATCAAGGATTCTCCTAATGTATCCCCATTTCATTTGTAAGTCGCCTGTTTATTCTTGTTTCTCAAATGCATAACCTTACATTTATCTGTACTAAACCTCGTCTGCCATTTACCTGCCCACGTTTCCAGTCTCTCCAAGTCCTTCTGTAGAGAAATCACATCCTTCTCGGATTCTACTTATTAGTTATAGGGAGCAGTTATATGGAGCAATAGGAGGAGCTATAGGGAGGGGTTATATGGCATAATGAGAGTGGTTATATAGAGAGAGGTTATATGGAGCACCAGGCAGACTTACAGAAAGAGGTTAAATAAAGTAATAGGAGGCGTTATATGGAGCAAAAGAGGAGTTATAAGGAGCAATAGGAGGAGTTATATGAAGCAATGGGAAAAGTTATACGGAGCGGTTATACAGGGTATCCACACTAAAAGAGGCACGGTGTACATTTACTTTCATCATGTATGTTAGTGTGGACTACTATTGTAACTGCGTCTTTTATATTTTACGTAAAGATTTTCATTCAATTTAATTGATCTGTGCTATATAGTTTCTCCTCATCTCTCTTTTCAATGGCAACATCTCTCGTGAGTTACTGGATGGGAACACAGATTGCCATATCTCCCCAGTTACCTGCCGCAGATCCATTTTCCAAGTGCCTTTGATCTACTTGTATCCTGTGAGTAGGCTGCACATAGAGCCACGCTACAACCAATACCCTCTATAGTTTTACTATACACCTGCACTTAGATTGTTTTGTCTTCTCTCCCCACATGCTCCCCCTGGAATGTATGAACAAATGTTAGTGTGGACACCCTGTATATATGTATGTATGTATATGTATATATATATATATATATATATATATATATATATATATATATATATATGTGTGTGTGTGTGTGTGTGCAGTTATATAAGGCGACACTGTGTGCTCGTTAGCATGTAATTTCCCAGAATCCCTGGCTGCAGTGGAAGAATTGTATGCCAAGAGATAATGGGGGGAGAGACAGGGTTGCTGACCCTTTTATATATATATATAAAACTAAATGTCCCTTTGGGCAGCAGAGACTGTTGCTTGCAGTATGTTCTATCCGTGATGTTCGCTTTGCAGCTCCGTCTCTTTGGGCGCCCCAAAAGGGGAGATCAAAACAGATCGCAAATAAAAAAAAAAAGAGAACGAGACAAGCGCGACAGGAGTATCACCATAAATATATTCCCAATAACAAATAATATCAAAGACTTACAACAAGAGGAAGCACGTTTTGCGTGCGAAACGTGTGGAGACCACGTAGTTTGCACGTCCTTACTATGGCACATGCGGATGTTATCATTAACTGTCGGCGGACAGAGGGTCTAATGGTTGCATGGGGATTCGGCTTATCCGATCCTTTCTGCGGTTTCATCATGGACAATTGTACCTCGCTATACTGCCTACGACGCTCACCTTTGCTTACTTGATTACACATTTTTGATATTATTTGATATTGTGAGTATATTTATGGTGACACTTACCCCTGATGTGCTTGTCTCGTTCTCTTTTTTTTAATATAAATATGTGTGAGTGTATGTATGTCCAGCAGTGAATTGACAAGGGTTGAAGATGAATGAATAGACATATTTATATAGTAGTCCAGAAACAAAGCACTTGCCTATGCATAGATAAAGCTTCTGTAGGGTGCATATCGTCCAAAGCAGCACATCTGATATGAAAAAACAGGACAGGCACTCCAAGGTCCAAAGGTGAAATGTATTCCTTCGGATATTGGAGTAGTCTGTCCTGTTTCTCTCTCTCTCTCTCTCTCTCTCTCATAAATATATATATATATATATATATATATATATATATATATATACACACAGCGCACATATTTTATTGATATTATCGTTTATTTGTAAAGCGCCAACATATTCCGCAGTGCGGTACAATGGGGTACAGAGTAATGTATAATGCAAAAACATAAATAGTTACATGCAAGTGAGGACAAACTCATACACAGATGTAGTGAGGGCCCTGCCTGTGAGAGCTTACACACTGCAGGGAATGAGGGACAATGTTGAAACAAGAAGGTAAGGTGGCTGCTTATTGTGTGTGTGTGTGTGTGTGTGTGTGTGTGTGTGTGTGTGTGTGTGTGTGTGTGTGTGTGTGTGTGTGTGTGTGTGTGTGTGTGTTTATATATATATATATATATATAGTGCAGAATAAATGAGTTATTCAGTATTAGGTGATACCTTTTTTATTTGGACTAACAATTTATGTCATAGGACACGGCTATTCCCGTTATATATATATATATATATATATATATATATATATATATATATATATATATATGAATATATATATATATATATATATATATATGTATATATATATATATATATATATATCTCACACAAGAACTTTGCAATGTATTGCTGGATCCTCTTGTAGTGATGGGGTTATGTGTGTGTGGGTAGCTAACACTGATGAGGTTAATGAGGAATAAACTCATGGCTGCACTAATTGCTATGATTGCTGGTAATGAAGACTCGGGGGATGGTGTAGGTTGGGGGCTGGCGGGGGTGGAGGAAGCTGCAGGGGCGGGCGGGTTGTTAATGTGCTCATGGGTCCCGTCTCGGTGCGTCTCGTGCTTTGAAGTTAGTCGCAAGCGGAGGGACACGAAGCACTCCTGGGAGAGGAGTACAGAGAAAGTAGGGCATGGAGAAATGAAGGGGGGAGAGAGGAAAGGAGATAAAAAGGAAAGCAGTGGGGAAGAAAAGGTTTAGAGAATGCGATGGAGAGAGGGAGATATAGGGACAGAGAGAAAGAGTAAGGGAGAGAGAAAATGGTCAAAGAAAGATAGGGAAGAGGGAGCTATAGACAGAGAGTGTGAATGAGAGAGAAAAGGGTCAGAGAAAGAGAGCGAGATATACAGGGAGAGAGAAAGAGAGCGAGATATACAGTGAGAGAAAGAGAGCGAGATATAAAGGAAGAGAGAGTGACAGAAAAGGGTCAGAGAAAGAGAGCGAGATATACAGGGAGAGAGAAAGAGAGCGAGATATACAGGGAGAGAGAAAGAGAGAGCGAGATATACAGGGAGAGAGAGTGACAGAAAGGGTCAGAGAAAGAGAGCGAGATATACAGGGAGAGAGAAAGAGAGCGAGATATACAGGGAGAGAGAAAGAGAGCGAGATATACAGAAAGAGAGAAAGAGAGCGAGATATACAGGGAGAGAGAAAGAGAGCGAGATATACAGGGAGAGAGAAAGAGAGCGAGATATACAGAAAGAGAGAAAGAGAGCCAGATATACAGAAAGAGAGAAAGAGATATACAGGAAGAGAGAGAGAGAGAGATATACAGGGAGAGAGAGTGAAAGAAAAGGGTCAGAGAAAGAGAGCGAGATATACAGGTAGAGAGAAAGAGAGCGAGATATACAGGGAGAGAGAAAGAGAGCGAGATATACAGAAAGAGATATACAGGAAGAGAGAGAGATATACAGGAAGAGAGAGAGAGAGCAAGATATACAGGGAGAGAGAAAGAGATATACAGGAAGAGAGAGAGAGATATACAGGGAGAGAGAGTGAAAGAAAAGGGTCAGAGAAAGTGAGCGAGATATACAGGGAGAGAGAGAGAGAGATACAGGAAGAGAGAGAGTGAGAGAGATACATAGGGAGAGAGAGAGAGAGAGAGATACAGGGAGAGAGAGAGTGAGAGAGATATATAGGGAGAGAGAGAGAGAGATATACAGGAAGAGAGAGAGTGACAGAAAAGGGTCCGAGAGAGACCGAGATATACAGAAAGAGAGAAAGAGAGCGAGATATACAGAAAGAGAGAAAGAGAGCGAGATATACAGAAAGAGAGAAAGAGAGCGAGATATACAGGGAGAGAGAGAGAGATATACAGGAAGAGAGAGAGTGAGAGATATATATAGGGAGAGAGAGAGAGAGATATACAGGGAGTAAGAGAGATATATAGGGAGAGAGAGAGAGAGAGATATACAGGGAGAGAGAGTGAGAGAGCTATATAGGGAGAGAGAGAGATATATACAGGGAGAGAGAGAGTGAGAGAGATATATAGGGGGAGAGAGAGAGATATACAGGAAGAGAGAGAGTGACAGAAAAGGGTCCGAGAGAGACCGAGATATACAGAAAGAGAGAAAGAGAGCGAGATATACAGAAAGAGAGAAAGAGAGTGAGATATACAGGGAGAGAGAGAGATATACAGGAAGAGAGAGAGTGAGAGAGATATATAGGGAGAGAGAGAGATATACAGGAAGAGAGAGAGTGAGAGAGATATATAGGGAGAGAGAGATATACAGGGAGAGAGAGAGTGAGAGAGATATATAGGGAGAGAGAGAGAGAGATATACAGGAAGAGAGAGAGTGACAGAAAGGGTCCGAAAGAGACCGAGATATACAGAAAGAGAGAAAGAGAGCGAGATATACAAAAAGAGAGAAAGAGAGCGAGATATACAGAAAGAGAGAAAGAGAGCGAGATATACAGGGAGAGAGAGATATACAGGAAGAGAGAGAGTGAGAGAGATATATAGGGAGAGAGAGAGAGATATACAGGGAGAGAGAGAGTGAGAGAGATATATAGGGAGAGAGAGAGAGTGACAGAAAAGGGTCCGAGAGAGACCGAGATATACAGAAAGAGAGAAAGAGAGCGAGATATACAGAAAGAGAGAAAGAGAGCGAGATATACTGGAAGAGAGAGAGAGCAAGATATACAGGAAGAGAGAAAGAGAGCGAGATATACAGGAAGAGAGAGAGATATACATGGAGAGAGTGACAGAAAAGGGTCAGAGAAAGAGAGCGAGATATACAGGAAGAGAGAGATATACAGGAAGAGAGAGAGAGCGAGATATACAGGAAGAGAGAAGAGAGCGAGATATACAAGAAGAGAGAGATATACAGGAAGAGAGAGATATACAGGGAGAGAGAATGAAAGAAAGGGGTCAGAGAAAGAGAGTGAGATATACAGGAAGAGAGAGAGAGATACAGGAAGAGAGAGTGTTTGAGATATACAGGAAGAGAGAGAGTGTGACAGAAAAGGGTCAGAGAAAGAGAGTGAGATATACAGGAAGAGAGAAAGAGAGCGCGAAATACAGGGAGAGAGAGAGATACAGTGAGAGAGTGAAAGAAAAGGGTCCGAGAAAGAGAGCGAGATATACAGGAAGAGAGAAAGAGAGACAGAAAGAGAGAAAGAAATATACAGGAAGAGAGAGAGAACGAGATATACAGGAAGAGCGAGTGAGTGAGATATACAGGAAGAGCGAGTGAGTGAGATATACAGGAAGAGAAAGAGAGCGAGATATACAGGGAGAGAGAGTGACAGAAAAGGGTCAGAGAAAGAGAGTGAGATATACAGGAAGAGAGAAAGAGAGCGAGATGTACAGGGAGAGAGAGATACACAGTGAGAAAGAGTGAAAGAAAAGGGTCAGAGAAAGAGAGCGAGATATACAGGGAGAGAGAGAGAGATATACAGGAAGAGAGAGAGAGATATACATGGAGAAAGAGAGCGAGATATACAGTGAGAGTGAGCGAGATATACAGTGAGAGAGAGAAAGAAAAGGGTCAGAGAAAGAGCGAGATATATACAGGGAGAGAGAGAGAGAGCGATATACAGGGAGAGAGTGACAGAAAAGGGTCAGAGAAAGAGAGCGAGATATACAGGAAGAGAGAGATATACAGAAAGAGAAAGAGAGCGAGATATACAGGGAGAGAGAAAGAGAGCGAGATATACAGTGAGAGAGAGTGAAAGAAAAGGGTCAGAGAAAGAGGGAGAGATATACAGGAAGAGAGAGAGAGACAGAAAAGGGTCAGAGAAAGAGAGCGAGATATACAGGAAGAGAGAGAGCGATATACAGGAAGAGAAAGAGAGAGAGATATACAGGAAGAGAGAAAGAGAGCGAGATATACAGGAATAGAGAGAGAGATATACAGGAAGAGAGCGAGATATACAGAAAGAGAGACAGAAAAGGGTCAGAGAAAGAGAGCGAGATATACAGAAAGAGAGACAGAAAAGGGTCAGAGAAAGAGAGGTTGGGAGAGAAGAAGGAGAGATAGAAGAGATAGAGGGTGGGAAAGAGTGACAGAGAAGAGTAAAAGAGGCGGATTAAGTAGAGGGAGAGAGAAGAGAGGGCACAGAGAGAGAATGTGACAACACAGGGATTAGAGCGAGAGAGAAATTAGACAAAGGAAAAAGAGGGAGAAAGAGGAAAATAATGGGTAACAGAAAAAGAAAGAACAAGAAAGAGTAAGACTGCTGGATCAGGACAGAAAGGACAGACAGAGAAAGAGGAACTAGAGGAGGAACAGAGGTCATCAGGTAAATGACACTGCAGATATTAGGCAGGGAAAAAGGGTTCTTAATACACTCCTCAACAGCTCTCCCTTCTAGCTGAAGGAAGAGGTAGAGAAGCAATCTTCTGTGGATCATTATCTGGCGATGTGGTAATGTCCCATACAGTCACCTCACTTGTCCCCACAGCGGCAGAAATTCAAGAAGCAGCAAAAGCTCAAAGGGGGCAGCTGAGGTGACAGCGTGCCACATGGGAACCAGAGAGAGACTAAGACCCCCATGGAGTAGCAAAGACGGGTCCCTGTGTGTACCTGCCCACCCTGTTATAGGGACATACCCTCACAGCCATGTACTAGAGAAGGACCAGAAAGCACACACCCATTATAAGGACCTCTCACATCCCCGATTTCAAATGAGAGGGACTCCTGTTATAAGAACACCCCCTTATAAGAACTTCTCACCACATCACTGACTTCCAATGAGAAGAACCCATGCGGTAAGAATACCCCCTTAAAAGAATATCCCTTATTGATTTTGAATGGGAACACTCCCCCCCCCCATTATAGGAATATGTAACATTCATTCGTGGACATCCTGCTATGGGAACACCCCCATTATAAGAACACCTCACATCCCAGATTTGTAATGAGAATCTCTGTTATAAGAACACCCCTTATAAGAATATCTCATACCCCTGACTTTCAATGAACCGTGGACACTGTCCTAAGAACATCGTCTCACAACACAAGTGCACCCCTTCCTATAGGAAGCACCCCATCTTTTAAAAACACCTGCCTTATAAGAACATCTCCATACAACCCAGACATGCACCTTCCTATAAGAAGCACCCCTGTTATAAGAACCCCCCCGCGTGCAAGAACAATTTGCTCACAGCTCCCATTTCCTCTGGCAAGAGCTATTTTTATAAGAACATCTCTGTTATTGGACAACCCTACAAGTCCCAGCTGCAAGAGGTTAAACAAACCGCTATAGAGCAGGGATTGCAGAATCTTCCTATGTCAGAAGGACGGCGAGTGATCCAAATGCTGACGCAGCTTTCGTACTGCAGAGGACTCCATAAAAAGGGGGGACACGGGAAGAGAGGATGGAGAGGAGGAGAGAACAGAAGAGATGTAGAGGGATGAGAGGAGAAGAAGGGAGAGGAAAGAATAGAACATAATGGAGGAAAGGGAGGGAGGGAGGGGAGCACAAGAGAAGAAAAGGAGAGGATATGAGAAAATGAGAGGATGAGAAGGAGAGGAAAACGCAAGAAAGGGCTCAAAAGGAGAGGACAAGAGGGAGGAGAGAGGAATGCAAGAGGAGGTGAGAAAAGGAGAGGGAAATAAACAGTAGGAGGAAGACAAGGAGGGAGTGGAGGAGAAGGGTGGAGATGAGCGGAAATGAGAAGGAGAGAATGGAGCAGAAGGGAGAACGAATTGAAACAGAGGAGATAAGAGGATGGTGGAGGAGGAGAGAAAGAAGCAAAGCCACATGGCCCTGCTCATTACAGTGATATGTAAGGGAAACAAGTGAAATAAGTTAGGTAACTTCTGTTCAGCTGAATGGGAGCTAGGTCACTGTTCACTGTGCATTAAATCTCTCTGCAATATGCTGTAGAGAGGCCAACTGACTGTACTGAATATGCAGTGAAGATCAGCTCCCTTCAAGGGAATGGGACTAATCTTCTCCAGCACAAGGAAGATGGCTTCACAGTGGAAGAGGTATAGGAAGAGGATATAGAAGCACTCAGAGGAGGAGTTTTAGGGAGCGTTTGTAGGAGAAGTTAGGGGAGGAGTTAGTGGGAGCGATTATAGGAGCAGTTATGGAAGAGTAATAGGGGAACAATTATTGGAGCTGCTAAGAAAGTCTTATATGAGCAATTAGGGGAGGAAGTTACGGATATAGGACCTGTTATGGGAGAAGTTGTATGAAGCCGATATAGGAGCAGTTAGAAAGGAGTTAGAGGGAGAGGTTACAGGAGCAGTATGGGGGAGGACTTACAGGAGCAGTTAGAGGTAGAGTTACAGGGAGAGTTTTAGGGAGCAACTATCGGAGCAGTTAGGACAGTTATAGGTACCCATTATAAGAACAGTTAAGAGACAGTTATATGCAACAGTAATGGTATAAAAATACATACTGATAATATCCCATAGAAAGAGGAGGTTGTGTGTGTGTGTGTGTGTGTGTGTGTGTGTGTGTGTGTGTGAGGATTCCCCTTATACTTCATTTCAGCACCATGGACAGAGCTACTGCATAATCCTACTTTCGCTGCACCACATCCTACACACACTGCCTGCCCGCTCCTCCACCTCCCTATCGCGCCCCCCTCCCCCTACATGTTATCAGCAGCCTCCTCCCCCTCTCTATACTCAATCCCTCTCTTTCCTCTCCCCCAGAGCTTTCCTGCTGACTCAGTTTAGGCTTCAGGCTCTGCACGTTGTCACACAGCCGTGACAGTCCTGGAGTCCAAGTTATAAGATGCAGGGGACACATTAGGACATGGGACACACATGGAAAACTAGATTGTAAGCTCTTTGGAACAGAGCTTACCTTCTCTCTGTTTAATTTCATGTCAAATGATCTATTACATCTGAAACTGAGCAACATATATAGGATTTGGAACGAAGTCAGACATGGAACATCTTGTCCAACATTTAGCAAGCCCATTTCATAATTTAAAGGTGCAATTCCAGTAGGAAAGATGTAGGCCCCTGTTTACTAAGCAGTCTTTAACCATATGAAACTTTATGGCGCTGGAAGACACCGTACATTACATTGACTTGAATGAGCAGGAAGGGTTTCTCCCATGCCGGAAGGTATTTTGTGGACTGCTTACAGTAGTAAATATGGCCTGTAATCCCCCTGAAAGTAACTGTCTTACTTATTCGTATCTTGTGAAAAATAAATGTTTTGTTTTCTTCCAGCAGATCATTATTTAATGCTTATCTGTTTGACTAATTATGACACCACAGTTACTTTGCAAACAAAAACCAAAATGTCAAGAACAACTGCCCTTGGGCTTTGAGGTATGGCAAACAGGCAAACATTGGATAAGCCGCAAAAAGGTGCCAGGCTTTAGCACGCCTTTACCCCCATTCATTTGAACGAGGGGAAAGGTGGGCTAAAGTTTAGCACCCTTTAGTGAATCTGGGCCAAAGATTATTAAAACTAAAGCTGTGGTTTTCCATGGAACTGTTAAACGTGTGCAAAACTAAATGTCAAAGCACATATACTTGTCTGATTTGTTTTGTTTGACCTATTTAACATCCCTTTCATCCTATGAGGGACACTTCCTTAAAAAAAAGAGGTCTCATTGTTATTCAAAATGAGACCCAGTGGTGTAAATCTGAAAAACCCCACAGAGTATACAAGAGATGCAGCTTTCTTTAGGGGCTCCGTCAGGGATCAGACCTAAATGAGGTGATAATATGGGCCACATGGCAGGACATTCATAAGAAAATCTACCATATTTAACAGACCTGGTAAAAATGATTTGATGTGGATTGAGGTTGTCTGGGGTTTGGGATGATAAGGAAACGTACACAGAATTCGTAAAAAGGAAATGTTTAGTTTATCTCCAGGTCCAGTGTACATAAGAAGAAGAAGCAGTAATAAGAATCATATCAACCGCATTTCATATATGAAGGTCCCAGAGTGGGACCGAAACATTGGTGTCACTTTTGGACCACAATACAACACTTTTTTTTTTTTACACTATTTCCAGTATGCGGTTTCCTCTATCCAGAACTTCTGGTGTGGTGATGTATATTTTATTATGTTATATGTTACGTACACACGCTAATTGTACTCTAAACTATATGCAAGGAGTGCCCAACTATATGTAACTTTTGTGTGTATGTGTGTGTGTGTGTGTGTATTTTTCAGTACTGCAGGCGCAGAGCATCAAAGTGGCTTGACCAAACTCATAAGACGATGGCACTGGTTATCTAACTGGGGTTTTTCACTTTAGTGACCAACACATTAACCTGTAGGCAACGACTCCAAGTTTTTGAACATAAACTTTGAGGAGTGTTTGAAATCTGATGTGCCCTTTGTTATATGGTGCTATCAGAATGATGTTATGCTGGTTCAATTAATGGTTTAAAAAAGAAATTGCAATCCGGATTATCCAACAGTAACAGTCCACAGAGGCTGAATAAAAGATGAGAGAGAGGGGAGATAGGAGAGAGAGGAGAGAGAGGGAGAAGGGAAGGAGAGAGAAGGGAGGAAGAGAGAGAGAAGAGAGGATGAAAGAGAGGGAGAGAGAGAGAGAGAGAGAGAGAGAGAGAGAGAGAGAGAGAGAGAGAGAGAGAGAGAGAGAGAGAGAGAGAGAGAGAGAGAGAGAGAGAGAGAGAGAGAGAGAGAGAGAGAAGGCGGAGAGAGAGATAGAGGAGGCAGGAAGAGAGAGAGAGAGAATGGAGGAAGAGAGAGAGAAAAGGGTAGAATGAAAGAGAGGGAGGAGAGAAGTAAAGAATAGATAAACAATAAAATCGAGAGAACCAAAGAGAGAGGCAGAAATGAGGTGGAGAATGAAAAAAATAAAGTGGATGGAGAGAATGAGGGAAAATGGTGAGTGGGAGAGAAGATGAGGAGTATACTGAGGAGAAAGGGAGAAAAGACGCTTAAAATGGGTGGAGTGGGACGAGCAAGACAGATGGAGAAGAGAGGGAGGGAGTAATGGAATAGGAAAGTGGAATTGAGGAGAGAAAGAATGAAAGACGAGGGCTGAAGTTAAAAATAGACGCTTTAATAAAGACACGGAGAGAGAATGAAAATGGAGGGAGATGGAAAGAGAATGGTTAGATGGCCAGAAAAAAATAAATAGAATGATAACAGAAGTAAGATAGCAGGAAATGACTGTTTCCAAACACACAGGGAAAGGAGACAGAGACACTCCTGACAGAGAAAGAGAGAGAGAGTTAGGGATTGAAGAAGAAATAGAGGGAGAGGTAGAAATAGAGTTAGGAAGAGAGGAAGAAGTATGAGAGGGAGATAAATAGGTTAGTATTTGATGTACTATGAAATTACTTTCCTCTTTTAGCTTGACAGCATCCTGCATAGGGGTTGGAGAGAAAGAGAGTAAAGCAGAGACAGAAAGTGAGAGGAGATGGGGAGACGAGACTGGGAAAAGTTGGGAGAGGCATAAGAAGGGCAGAGAGAGAGAGAGAGAGAGAGAGAGAGAGAGAGAGAGAGAGAGAGAGCGCAACGGGATAGGCGTAGGGGAGTGAAATAAAGGAATTGAGAGATGGAGCTTGACAGAGCACCATCTGCCTACCCCTCTCAATCCTATACAAATGCCTCCCCCTGTAATCTGTCCAGCACAGCTTAGCCCTGATCTGCTCGGTATCCATCTGCTTTGTGATTTCTGGGGACTGCAAGTGATCTGGGGAGAAGCGACAGAGGACAGAGCAGCTGCTGAGATAGGACACGGTGACAGGTCACCTCATCTGCGTCCCCTCTGAAAGGGTTTTCCACCAAGTCCCCTTCACTAATAATAATAGTAATAAATACACTTCCACGCACTGCAGAGAGTACCACGCCATAAACAGAGAAAAATCCCTGTCCAGAACCTGCAGACTCATATACTGTAAAACACCTGAGATATGTCAGCATACGACCAACTTGAGATCATATGAAGTTTTCCCCCACAATGAGCAATATTTATTAAGCAGTCACCTTACAGCCCATCCAAGTCCATGTGTTTTAAGGTGTCTTGGTAGCAATATTTTGCATAATGGGTGATCAGGACAGAAAAGGGAAAAAAAGGGGGGAGGTTGTCTTAGTGGGACCCTCACCTTTAATTTCATCCTCTCCTTGTTTCTCTCTCACTCCAATAGCTTCCTCTGCTTAAACCCCCTGTCCGAGGTACTGAACCAAAGTCTGGACCAGAGCCAAGGAGGAATCCCCCACTCTGGCATGGGCAGGGTTAGTGAACCATAGGTCTCCAGCAGGGAAGGGGTTAATAGTGGCACTCTGCCTGTGTCTTGTTGAGGTTGGTTAACCGCTGCACGGTCAGCAACGACTTGCAGAACAAAGCAATGCTCTGCAGGTATGTAGTGGGAAAGGTTGATGCTCTGCAAACTTCCCGTACATGGGGGTTAATGCAGTCATGCAAGTGAAAGGGGTTAATGGAATGACGGTCTTTAGCATGAAAGGGGTTAATCCGTGTTTGTATGTGCCTGACCTCCATTGGTCTCTGTAATCCTAGTACACAGAAGAAGCCCTGAGACTGCAGATAGAAGCGCTATATATAACTCTGCAGCACTGAGCAGTGACAAGGATCCTATCACAGCAACCACAGTATGCACACTGCACACTGCACACACATACACACACAGTGTACATATATATATATATATATATATATATATATATATATATA
>NC_134494.1:20285554-20288054 GCF_040206685.1 Ascaphus truei | reverse complement strand
TTGGCACTCTATAGGTGCTGATAGGCTGTAGGTGCTTGTCCCATATGGATAATATAGAGTATAATTGAGTAAGAGGAGGGGGAATTGAGTGAGAGGAGGTCGGACGAATTGAGTGAGAGGGGGAAATGGGTGAGTAAGAGGAGGGGGAATTGAGGGAGAGGAGAGGGGGAATTGAGTGAGTAAGAGGAGGGGGGAATTGAGTGAGTGAGAGGAGGAGGGGAGAATTGGAATTGAGTGAGTGAGAGGAGGGGGGGATTGAGTGAGAGGATGGGAGAATTGGAATTGAGTGAGTGAGAGGAGGGGGGAATTGAGTGAGAGGATGGGAGAATTGGAATTGAGTGAGTGAGAGGAGGGGGGAATTGAGTGAGAGGAGGGAGAGCAATTTAATAAATATATATATATATATATATATATATATATATATGCAAATACAACTGTATGCTCATCTGCATGTCTTAGGCAGGTCTGCAACCCCACCTTTATATATATATATATATATATATATATATATATATATATATATATATATATATATATATATAAAAACCATAATACTGAGTTAAGTTATGGTGAGTAAAAAAAGTGACAAAAACCCTCCACAGGAAAGCATATTTGCATATATATATATATATATATATATATATATATATATATATATATAGTCAAATAGAACAGTTGGCACTCCATAGGTGCTGATAGGCTGTACTGTAGGTGCTTGTCCCATATGGATAATATAGACATACGTTAGCGTTCCGAGGTCTGGTAAAGCAAGAGACAGCACTCAATTGTAGAAAACTTCACAAAGTGTATTAGTGAAAATAGTGGTACATCAAGAAACCCAACGTTTCGGTCCTCCAAAATGGGACCTTCCTCGGTGGGATACAAAGATTTTTTTTTTCCCCCTCTCTCCACACTGTTTTAGCCATAGATTCCTTTGTATATCAAGTATTGCTTGACCTGAAGAAGAGAGGAGAACTCTCTAAAGCTTGTCCTATGACATAAATTGTTAGTCCAATAAAAAAGGTTTCACCGAATACTGAAGAACTCATTTATTCTGCACTATATATATATATACACATACATACATACATACATACATACACAGTGTTCGACAATTAATGATAACTACTCGCCCGTCGCGAGTGGATTTCGGCCACTGGCGAGCCGTGCTGCAGCTCTAAGAATTCCCCTGCTCGTGCCAATTTTTTTTTTTTTTTAAATAAATAATCCCCCTCCCTGATTGGTGTCACGCGAGGAAGAGGGCCGGCTGGCAGCTCTGGGTCAGCCCCAACCCCCCCTGCCCCCTATCCCCGCTTGCTGCTCGGGGCGGTAGGCTGGGGGGGTCCCGCCTCTTTTGCCCAGGCGCTTCCCCTCCATCCCACGCTCTGGTAATGGGAGCGGGGAAGCAGACTGGCATCAGCCTGCGCATGCGCACGCGAGGGGGCTGGGGGGTCCCGAGGCTGGCAGTTCTTCCGTCACCATGGCCGCAGCCTGCGCATGCGGGGGGGGGCGGTAGGTATTCTGGGGGGGGGTCCCACGGCTGCTGCTGCCCAGGCGCTTCCCCTCTGTCCCACGCTCTGGTAATGGGAGCGGGGAAGCAGGCTTGCAGCGCTGGCTGCAGCCTGCGCATGCACACGCGAGGGGGCTGGGGGGGGGTCCCGAGGCTGGCAGCTCTCCCGTCGCCATGGCAGCAGCCTGCGCACACGCACGCGGGGGGGCGGGAGGTATTCTGAGGGGGGGGGGGGGGTCCCGTGGCTGCTGCTGCCCAGGCGCTTCCCCTCCATCCCACGCTCTGGTAATGGGAGCGGGGAAGCAGGCTGGCAACGCTGGCTGCAGCCTGCGCATGCGCACGTGAACACAGGGGCAGGGGGGGTCCCGAGGCTGGCAGCTCTCCCGTCGCCATGGCTGCACCATGCGCACGCACACGCGGGGCACGTTCCTCCGGCCACGTTCCTCATGGAGAGGGTTGTCTGTCCTCCCGCCTGGCTGCCCGACCCCCGCGCATTGCGGCTCGACCTCCCGCCTGCTTGCCAGGTTGCCCGACGCCCCCGATTGGCTGCCGATCCCCCCCCACCTGGCTGCCCGACCCTCAGCTGGCATGTGGAGGACAAGGCCTGCATGAACAGGTGGGCCACCTCCCTTCCAATCAATACCGTGTGTGTGTCTGTGTGTCTGTGTGTGTCTGTGTGTGTGTGTGTCTCTGTGTATGTGTGTGTCGTTGTGTGTGTGTGTGTGTGTGTGTGTATGTCTCTGTGTATGTGTGTGTCTGTGTATGTGTGTGTCTGTCTGTGTGTCTATATCTGTGTGTGTCTATGTGTGTGTGTGTGTATGTGTGTCTGTGTCTGTGTGTGTCTCTGTCTGTGTGTGAGTGTCTCTGTCTGTGTGTGAGTGTCTCTGTCTGTGTGTGAGTGTCTCTGTCTGTCTGTCGCCCTCTGTCTGTCTGTCGCCCTCTCCCTCTCTCGCCCTCTCTCTCTCGCCCTCTCTCTCGCCCTCTCTCTCT